>NC_062285.1:111960286-112263317 GCF_902655055.1 Lutra lutra
CATAATCACAGGCTTTTATTCGAGGGCTTGGGTGTACTTTTACTACCTGTAATGAATTTGACCTTTAAGCAGAAGCTCTACAAACTTTTATCTAGTAACATACACAGAAGTTAGCATCATAAACATCATTTTCTTGGAAATTTGCATTTTTAACTCTAAATGATTGAACTTTTTCTCCATATTAAACATATACAGTAATCTAAACACTTTTAATTTTTTCTGGATGTTTAAGTCACCATTTTATTATAAACTCTAGCTCTTTCTCCACTTAAAATGGCAATTAGCTGTTAGAAATATTTCCACATTGATTACAATTACTATGGTACTCAACTAATTAGACATGAAAGCATTTAATTTTTTTAGTTTAAATTCCAGTGTGTTAAGATACAGTGTAATACTAATTTCAGGTGTATAACTTAGTGATTCAATATTTCCATTTAGCATCTGATGCTCATAAAAAGTGCCTTCCCATTAATGCCCATCACCTAAAAGTATATAATCTTAATTTAAAAATGAAAGGAACACAGAAATACTGTCAATACTATATGTATCAAATAATGAGCATTCAACATTATGGAATCTTCCCATTGCTAAAATGATGCTAACTGTTCTCTCCCCATTCCCTGGCCAACAAGTGCCAATTAAATCAGAGCAGCCAATTATTAATTGCTGGTGTCAGATACTGTTTGTTTGCTAACAAATTTTTTTTTCTTGGTGCATTAAAACCAAATTTTGTTGAACCACAATATGCTAAATTATCACAAGCCTCTTCACTAACCCCAGGGATGGGTTATTATTTGTCTAAATCAAGAATGATAATTCTGTATCCTCTACTAGTTATTGGTTAGGAAAGTATAACCTGACTCTGATCAATGATTTATAAGAAAGCTTTAGGCCATGAGGTTACAAACCTAAAGACAAAAAGCCAACATAATTTATTAGAAAGATTTAGTAAGAGCCTTATTATTAACCACTGAAGTACTGCATCAAAACTGAGAATACTTATACATAGATTCCCTGTTAGGTGAAATAATGAAATACCTATTGTCTAAAGCTTTGTTCCAATACTGTATATTTATCCTAATTTACATAGTTTCTTTTATTGTTTCAAAGTTGAGATCCCAAATAAGTAAACATAATTCACAATGACTATTATTATTATGAGTAATAATAAAAATAATAACAGATTTATTATACAATTGTTATGGTTCTATGTCCTTTTGCATAAGTTATCATGTCCTGTAATTATCCCAATAATCTTATTGTTGTAATAATACATGTAACTTTATTATAGCTACTTTATGGATGATAAAAAGGAGACACAGAAATAGTGAAGGTTTCACAAAGACTGGAAATTGTGAATTCCCATCAACACAATCTCTAGTACCCTAGTACTCCAGCTCCTTGGTGTTATTAATGGGGTGACATCAATGAATGCTTAGGTAGGGACAGAGAGGCTTGGGATTATATCACATAATACACAATATTCATTAAAACAAAAGAAAAAAACTGTCAAGAAAATAAACATTTTTTAAATTAAAAAAATTCAAAATAAACCATTGCTATTGTCCCTTACAATGTATATACTGCATATGGCCACTTCAGCTAAAGTAGAATAATCATAGACTTGTTTTTTTCTTTCAAGGTTTTATTTAAATTTTACTTAGTTACCTATAGTGTAATATTAGTTTCAGGGGTAGAATTTAGTGATTCATCACTTACATATAATACCTGGTGCTCATTACAAGTGCCCTCCTTAATGCCCATTGCCCATTTGGTCCATTGCCTCACCCACCTCCCCCCTCCAGCACCTCAGTTTGTTCCCTATAGTTAAGAGTCTCTTATGGTTTGCCTTCTTCTCTGTTTTAATCTTATTTTTTATTTTTCTTTCCCTTCCCCTATGTTCATTTGTTTTGTTTCTGAAATTCCACATGTGAGTGAAATCCTATGGTATGTCTTTCTCTGACTGACTTATTTGCTTAACATAATATCCTCTAGTTCCATCCACGTAATTGAAAATGGCAAGATTTGGGGCGCCTGGGTGGCTCAGTGGGTTAAGCCGCTGCCTTCGGCTCAGGTCATGATCTCAGGGTCCTGGGATCGAGTCCCACGTCGGGCTCTCTGCTCAGCAGGGAACCTGCTTCCTCCTCTCTCTCTGTCTGCCTCTCTGCCTGCTTGTGATCTCTGTCTGTCAAATAAATAAATAAAAAAAAAAAGAAAGAAAATGGCAAGATTTCATTTTTGATGGCTGAGTGATACTCCATCGTTTACGTGTGTGTGTGTGTGTGTGTGTGTGTGTGTGTGTGTGTGTATAAATAATATATCTTCTTCGTCCATTCATCAGTCAATAGACATTTGGGCTTTTTCCCTATTTTGTCTACTGTGGATAATGTTACCCCCCCCCACCTTTCCCCTTCCCCTCCATCAACCCTCCCGTTTGTTTCCTGTGGTTAAGAGTCTCTTAAGTTTTGTCTTCCTCTCTGATTACATCTTATTTTCCCTCCCTTCCCCTATGCTCCTCTGTTTTGTTTCTTAAATTCTACATATGAGTGAAATCATATGGCAATTGCCTTTCTCTGATTGGCTTATATTGCTTAGCATAATACCCTCTAGTTCCATCCAAGGCATTGAAAATAGTAAGATTTAATTTTTTCTGATGGCTGAGTAATATTTCATTGTCCATATATACCACATCTTTATCCATTCATTTATCGATGGACATCTGTTTTTTTTCCATAATTTGGCTATTGTGGACATTGTTGCTATAAACATTGGGGTGAACGTGCCCCTTTAGATCACTACATGCATATTTTTAGGGTATATACCTAGAGCAATTGCAAGGTCTTTTTGAGGAATCTCCATACTGTTTTCCAGAGTGGCTGCACCAGCTTGCATTTCCACCAGCTGTGTAAAAGGGTTTCCCCTTTCTCTGCATCCTCGCCAACATCTATTGTTTCCTAAGTTGTTAATTTTAGCCATTCTGACTGTGTAAGGTGGTACCTAATTGTGCTTTTGATTTGTATTTCCCCGATGCCGAGTGATGTTGGGAATTCTTTCATGTGTCTGTTAGCCATTTGTATGTCTTCTTTGGAGAAATGTTTGTCTTCCCCTCTGATTTCCCCCAACTCACTTCTCCTCTCCATCTCCCCATGTCCTCTGTGTTATTCCTTATGCTCCATAAGTAAGTGAAACCATATGATACTTAACTCTCTCTGCTTGGCTTATTTCACTCAGCATAATCTCTTCTAGTCCCACCCATGTTGATACAAAAGTTGGGTATTTATCCTTTCTGATGGAGGCATAATACTCCATTGTATATATGGACCATATCTTCTTTATCCATTCATCCATTGAAGGGCATCTTGGTTCTTTCCACAGTTTGGCAATTGTGGACACTGCTGCTATGAACATTGGGGTACAGGTGGCCCTTCTCAGTACATCTGTATCTTTGGGGTAAATATCCAGTAGTGCAATTGCTGGGTCATAGGGTAGCTCTAGTTTTAATTTCTTAAGGAATCTCCACACTATTTTCCAAAGTGGCTGTACCAACTTGCATTCCCACCAATAGTAAGAGCATTCCCCTTTCTCTACATCCTCTCCAAAACTTGTTTACTGTCTTGTTGATTTTGGCCATTCTAACTGGTCTAAGGTGGTATCTCAATGTGGCTTTGATTTGAATCTCCCTGATGGCTAATGATGGTGAACATTTTTTCATGTGTCTGTTATCCATTTGTATGTCTTCTTTGGACGAGTGTCTATTCATGTCTTCTGCCCATTTTGATGTAATTATCTGTTTTGTGTGTATTGAGTTCTCTATAGATCTTGGATATCAGCCCTTTGTCTGTAGTGTCATTTGCGGATATCTTCTCCTCTTCCATGGGTTGCCTCTTTGTTTTGTTGACTGTTTCCTTTGCTGTGCAGAAGCTTTTGATCTTGATATGTTTCCAAAGGAAAATGACCATCTGTTTCTGCTGCAGTCAGTTGGTCATGAACTTCCTGGTCCAGATAGTTACTGTGTCATTCATGATGGCAGCCAAACTTCAAGCAGCCAGGGAAGAAGAAACTGTTTATGTAACTTTTAGATTTAATCCAATATTACTTCCCTGAATGAGTGATAGAACAACTATTTCTTCATTAAACTCATGAATCATATTAATAGGCATTAGGAAAATCTTAGAACTGTCACTGCAATACTTAAATAAACTTCAATTTATGATTCAACATAACTCTGGGGCCCATTTTTTCAAGAAACATACCATAATAATGACATATTATATTCAGAATTTGTAATTAGAAGAAATGTCAAATATTAGTTAAGCAACATATAAACCTAAAACCCCAAGTCGTATTTCATAACTTGAGTTTCGCAAAAGGTGGGTAAAATAAGAATGAATTTAGTTATTTCTTATTTCCCCCATAGACTACAGTCTTATTTATCAAAATATCAAATTATAGGAAAGAAAACATGTGAGTCACTTTCATCATCCTTGAAAAAGTAGAGTATCAAGTACAGTTCATCTACAGAACAGCAAATTTATCTTTTATATAATCTCCCCAGATCCTATTGCTATAATATGTAACCTTGAACTTTTAATCTGGTGATCTTGTATCTTCTCATGTAATAAACAACCTTTATTACCTTTTTCCATCTCCCCTAGGAGAATTTGTGCATCTTTCTTTTTATGATTCTGCTTCCCCTAAGGTAATCACATATTAATATTATGATAGTTATATATCAGATACATATATATATATATATGAAATGGAATGTATTAGCCACAGTAAATCATGAAACATATAAAATATGCCAAGGTAAGTGCCATGTAGTATTTTCTAATTTGTGAATAAATTAAAGACTAGTATGCAGTAGTTCTTAGATTATCTTTATCATGTAACTGTATTGTTTTAATACATATTTCTGATTATTTTCACATATATTAAAAATGAATTTTTTACAAGCTCCACCCAAATTAATTATATATTCCGTGTTTCTACTTTTAACTATAATTATATTACCACAATAGTTATTCACTGGAAAGAAATTACAAGGTATTTCTGAAAGTGTTTGCATATCATACATAGCATTTTCATTTATGTAGAACATTGTCGTTTAAGGAACCTTGTTCAATAATATGATATGAGAGCTCAAACAAACAAACGAAAAGATTGGGGAAATGTCTATGCTTTTTGGGACCATAGAGAACTGTATTTATGGATAACAAAAAATATTTCCAGGCTGTTGCTTAGCAACCTACATGCAAGGAAAAATTTGCATCAGTGCTTGAAGAATAAGGGCTTATGATAAAAATTCTTTAACTTTTTGGTATTATTACCCTTCAAAGTTCACCAACAATATTAACTTGGGTCACTTTCCAATTTCATGTGTAGCTGTCAGTTTACTGATTAACTTTAAATGAAAACACAATAAGAAAAATACATATAAAACCCTGGAGAAAGAAGGAAAGGGTGAGGAAGAGAGGGAGGGAAATCCCAGTCATTTCACTACCACTTAGGGGAAAAAACTTGAACCATAATTACTATGAAGGTACTATCTTTCCCTCTTTTTTCTGAGGCTATTTTATGGTAAACACTACCTTATTTTTGTGAAATTATCTCTTTGGTGAGTTCCATATAGGTTAATTCAAAATGGCCAAGTTAAGAACAGATAGATAGCTAAAACCAACAATGTGTGCATGTGACTCCTTACCTCACTTACTCATTTCACAAAGACTACTTTGACAAGCTATACACTACTACTTGCCTCCCATGAAGAGCAGTGGTAGCATTGTTACAGTCTAACAAGTCATTTCCGTGTTTATTTAGCCTCTGAGGTTTAAAAAAATCACAGAAGCCTAACCAAGTATAACAAACAATATTAAGCAATATTATGAAATTATGAGAGTTGTTTACTCACTAATATTAGCAGATGATTTCTTTACATAAAAATAAGATTAGCATATTCCATTTCCTCTTGTTAGCTCTATTGCTGTTAGTAACATTACTATGCTGGCTGTCTGAAATAGAAATCAGTTCATTGTTATCCTCACTTATGTACTCCTGCTGACCGTATGTTGTAGGCATTTACATTTTGCTTAATTCTATTATCTATTTTTTTCTCGAATCCAAATCATTCTTTCTATTCACACTACACCTGTTTCAGTTCATTTGTCCATCATCCTTAGAATTGGTTCTACAAAGTGTAGATATTGCTTTTACAAAGTGTAGATATTGCTGAGTGCTCTTTCTGCATCAGTCATTGTATCATTATCTTACCTAAAACCTAGTAAAAACTTCCTATTCCCTGCATAGAAAAGTAAGAAGCTTTCACATGACATAACACATGACCCCCCGAGTAGCTTACCTTAGCTGCATATTCACTCGGTAATTTATTCTACATTATATGCTATATTCTAACAATGAGAGTTACAATTTTCTACTGCAGTGTCTTCCTTCCTCTCTCCCTCCCTCCCTTCTTTCCTCCTGCTTCCTTCCTTTTTTCTATCCTTCCTTCCTGTCCATTACTTTAGGCATAGAGTCTCTTTGCAATGCATAGAATTCCCTCCTCCTCCTATTTGGAAAACAACCAATTCTTGACTCTCAAATTTACCACTGATCTTCTTCAAAGTCTCTGTTTAACTTTCCTTCCCAGGGGAGCTAAATATTCCCTCACTAATGTTAACACTCTAGCTGATATACTTCTGATACTATACCATATTATTATTGTTTCCAGGTCAAAGCATTTATAAGATTAGCAAGCCTTCTTTTTCTCCAACTTCAGAGCCACCTATACCAAAATCTTTTAGGCTCTAGAGCTTGAGATATAAATATTCAGTTGTCTAATAATGCACTGCTGAAAAATGAATCAATTCATCATTAAATTAGTGGTTAAATTAGAAGCAATTTTTTTTAAAAAATTACTCCTAGGGAGAAATTTGATTTCTGAAACACCTGGCATTTGTTTTTCAGTGAAAAGAACAGTCGAAGATATCTTAAATTAAAGCTATGATTTGTCATTTATCTTTTTTACACAAATATTTATTGGCTATAAATTATATACCCTACACATAATTGAAATGGTTTCTGCCATATTTATAATCCCATAGGCAATGGCTTATGAAAAAGGAGAGATGGGCTAATATTTGTCATCATGAACCTGGTATAAGATTGAAAAGAGAAGCACTTACATTAGATTTGCACAGCTAAAGCATGCCACAAGGAAAATCTGCAACCTGAAAAATGGTTAAAGAATGGACAAGTCAGGGCAAAATGCACAAAGGTATGGAAAACCTTTCACAGAAACGAAATGGTAGGTACAGAGCCTTGGAGGTGAAAAAGATAATGATACTTGGGGGAAATTTTAGGTAACTAATAATAAGTAGTTAGGTTTTTCTCATCACAAGTCACAGAACCAGGCTCATTTAGGTAATAGGAGCTTATTGCAAGAATACACAAAGAAGCAAAGAAATAGTAATACATTCATTCCTCAATGGTTATTGACAACCAATAATGCAATGGGCACAATCCTAAGATCTAGGGATATAATGTTAGCCACAATAGCAATCATGCTTGAGTTTATGGGTTTCCATTCTAGTGAGAGAGAGTTATAAATCTTAGAGTCCCACGCACAGTTAGCAGTGCTGTGACAGAAAAGGGTAAGGTATGATTAGCACAAATAATGAGGGACAGGAAAGCATACGAAACTCAACTAGCAGTTAAATCCAGGCTTCAAGGAGACCTGGAATTCATTCAGAATTCAACAGCAACCCTACCTGTCCGCTGCTGTACTGAAATTCTAGATAAGGCATTGGGAGAATGAGTAACTGAGTTTAGGCCAGAGGTAATAAGTCTGAATTACTTGTGGGGACATACAACATGATACAGGAATGAGATCTTAGCTGATATATTATTTTTCATCAAGATTTAGATGGCAGATAAGAACATGAGAATGGATGAAGAAAGGAGCAAAATATCTTAAAATATATATCAGCAAATAATATTCACTGACTTCCATTGTTTTTATTGAAAAATCATTTGTCACTATTTTTTTTATTCCTCCGAAGATGAATTTTTCTCTCTTCATACTGTGTCATATTCCGTGATGTTCCAAAACTGGCCACAATACAATTAATAATATTTTTTTCAATTAAAATTATTCTGGATACATGTTAGCTAGAAGGAATCTAAATGTATCATAGCACTTATATAATAACTTTATTACTAAAGTTTTAAAATCTTTGGTGAAAGAGGTGGGCTTACATTTCAATCATCTACTATCCATCTTAGAGCAATTTCAAAGTAGTTTCAATGAAGCACAAAATACATCCATTTACTTCTTGAGAAAACTCTGATTATCCCAAATTTTGTGCTTAGGATATTATACAGCAGTTACTTAATAACATCATAAACATCAAATTTTTGAGTGATAGTATTAGAATTTCTATATTGTTGCTATATGATCAAAGATAAATAATACATTATAAATATCTTTAATCAACATTTGAAAGCACACAAAGTGTTCTTAAAATATTTTGATCTTACATACTTATGTAATTTTAATGAAATCAAATGTTTAAAAGAGCATTTAAAATATATTTTAGTTAGTTAGATTGTAACATGCTTTTTCTGTGATTACGTAGATTTTTTAAAACAGAAAAACAGCAGATAAAAGTACTTCATAGAAATAACAATTGGGATATAAAATGAGTCACTAAATATAAGAGTTGTTTTCCCCTTGAAGCACATTATGTCAACTTAATAATGTATCAAATAATTTTCTTCCCTTCAGTTGATAACAAAACAAAAGTATATTTAGTTACAAAGAAGCAGAGCAGCATATTTCTAAGCATATAATTTGCGGGTTGGACAAAAAAAAAGAAAGAAAGAAAGAAAGAAAGAAAGAAAGAAAGAAAGAATAATTAGTTTTAAATTTTCAACCAAACATTGCAGATAAGTTCAATAATTCACCAAGATATTGAAATAAGTTACTCATCCCCTTGGGAACAAAGTGTGACTTATTCATCTTTATAATCTATAAATGTCTACTAAACAGTGTGTCTTGCACACAGTAGGTAATTATTAAATGTTTGTTCAGATGATAATAGTTTCTTTGTTTTTTAGATAAAAAAACATATCATCTGCTTCTGGGTTTTGATGTTGCTATTTCTCATAATGTTCCTTCTTTTTTATGTTTATGTAACAGGTGAACCAAGTCTGCTTTTTGTGCTTAATGTAATATGAATTAAATTATGTACTATAAATTAATAAATATAATTTTATTCTTCTGGTCAGTTAGTCTTAAAAAACACTTTTGGATCACTTATAATCAACTGTTATGGGCTATCTAGAAAAATAAAAAGAGGGCATTGATAATTCAAAAAACCAAAAGTTTAGTAGAGATAACGGACTCCATAAATTAATGTATTATTCAGTGTCTTTACAAACTGGCATTTCCACAGTTTTTCATGACTGTATGTAACATGACTATTGTGTATGCTTGAATTAAGAGTTTTTATGGTTCATGAAGTTATTATTCTCTAGAGGGTAGTTAGGCATTATATTTTTCCAAACATTTTTAAAAGTTTAGACCTTCAAATTAGTTGAAAAAAACAGTACCTTAGACCTTGCGTAAATTTCATTTGTATTCAATCTTTGTTAGCTTATGAAACCAAGAAACCTTCCTACATCTACAAGAAGCTTAATACCTAGTAATTTAAATTTAAATGTATATATTCCAATATAGGTTAATTATGCCAATCATAAAATGCTATACCTGTTCATTTATGGTTGCAATGTATCTACTGATGCAATGTCCATCATTACTTGCTTAAAGAAAAAAACAACAACAAAAGCAAGAGATCACACTAACGGCTTGGCCTAAATTTTATTTATCTCAAGCTCTACAGTTTGTTTGTTTTTTTTCCATAGTCATCATGAAACATTATAATAAACACCGGAGAAGAAGAAAAATCAGAACAATTAGAGTCAGAATTCTGATTAAAATTAGAAAAAGAATAAGCAGTAGCAGAAGCAGCAGCAACTCAGGAAATAAAGAACTAACAAAAACAAATCCTTGAATGAGAAACATACTGGAATTAATAATTGGAGATTAAAATAACTATAAACATCTTAAAAGATCTAGTGAAATAGGTAAAGACCATGCCTTGAAAAATGGTACATTAAGGAGCCATTTAAACCTAAAAGGAAAGAGTATGAAGAAAATGCTACAAGTAAAACAGCAAATTAGAGATCAGAATTTCCTTTGAAAGTTTTATTACAATACTAGCACTGAAGAGAATATTCTCAGTATACTGCCTGTAGAGTATCTTCATGGCACAGAGTAAGAAGGTGTAACCAAGGTAGAGTTAAGTGGTTTCCCTGAGGGAGGGAGACAGAGTTAGTGTTCCCAGGAGGCCAAAGTAGCTGGAGTATGCAGGACAGCATACCAGAGAGGAGACTGTTTAAGGATAGATAGTTCTAGAGGTCTTCATAAGATCAACCTTGTATCCACAGAGGAGTCAAGAATAGCAACATATATGAAGAAACTACACAAGGCTTGGTGAATGGGAACATAAATAACAGTCAGTGGATTTTCCACAGGGCCATTAAATAGTTTCTTTCCACAGTGAAAAAGCCATATTTTAAAAAGTCTCTTAACTCATAGGACCAGGGGTATTGTACTCAGAAGGTGCCCAACAATGGGACAAATGCTAGAATAAAAGTTTCTCTCGTCCTCTTACCAGAAAAACATAAATAAAAGCAGATACCATATGTAAAAATTAATTCAGATGGATTATAAGCCTAAGTGTAACACAATGTGTGTTTATAAAACTACATCTAATCTATGTAAAGAAATAACAAGCATTATTTGCCTTTGCCCTCATAGAGAATATGTGCTGAACAATATTTTTTAACCATATGCTATATGCTTAAAATAACACCAGAGAGTATGGTGTTCACACCAAAGAACAATTTGGTAATAATTAAATTGGGAATAGTGACTTAATACCTGATCCTAGAATAGCCTACCTTAATCCAAGTGGTATATTATATCACAGCAAGGAATGGACATAGTGTATATCCATCTGGTAATCCTTAATAAGTAGGTCTCTCTGGACACTTTTTATATATGTTAAGTTTTTTGTCCTAAGCCCTGGGGATTTTTTTTTCTTTTTTCCCTTGAGAAATCTTCATTCTTCATTCTTCCTATCTTTTTATCAACAAAATTGTAAGCTCTTGAGGGCCAAACTGGGATGGAAACCTACAAGAAATGGGTCAAGACAGTTACTCAACCTGATCCTAGTTTCATATACAAATTAACAATCCCAATTAATCTGTGATTCATATATAATCACCATTTCAAGCAACCACAATGGGGTCTGAGGCCGAAGATCAGCTTTTGATAAAATTAATACATTGGTTTAGTCTCATGCTGGGGCATCTTTCTCCCTCAGGGACCTAAAAGAGTGCCTACAAAAAGCAGAGCTTACTTTACATCATACCCATCATTCTCCTTTTTACCAGAAGTAGTTTATCTGCATTAAGCTGTAATTTAATTGCTAGCAAACAGTTTGTTTTTACAAAATTAAATTTGTAATTTAGTTTTCTTCCTCCCTATACTAACAATTTCACTCACGACTGCTACAGGACTGACCTAGCTATTTTAGTGTAGTTAAGATTCAATAGTTTTTCATAAACTGAGAGTCTTTATAAAAACATTTAGCTCATTTTTAAATAAGCCCAATGAACATTAGCTTTTTCTACCAAGACACTAAAATAAAGGATTCAAATTCAAGTTTTACTTGACTGCATTTTACTAATCACTATTTCCTGAACAATATTCTAAAGTGCTACTCATTTCAGTGAAGATGTAATATAACTAAGTCCAGAGTGGATAGTTTTCTTTCAGACCAATCTACTTCCTAATTACATACCTTAACTGTGCTCTAAATGGACCCAATAGGTTTTTTTTCAGTGTTTAAAAAATAAAGTTTTCCCACACCAGTTCCTCTAAATGGACCCAACAGTTTTTTCAGTGTTTTAAAAATAAAGTCTTGATCCATGAGTTCTATTTTTCACATGGAAATCTTTTAAAATAGAGCTAAAGACATGCTACATATTCTTTACGGTGAAAGAGAGGAGGTGACTTTTCATAAAAACTAAATAAACTGTATACTCCTTTGTGATAGAACATTTGCCCATGTACCATCTTAGAGCAGGCAAACCTACTTTTTCCCTACATTTTCACTTTAACCTAGAAGCCAATAATTCAAATTGAATTAACTTGCTTTTCAATAAGATTGTTGATGCAACTGAGTAATTATGGTAAGTTGCTTCATCATTATTCTTCTCAGCTCTGCATATATAACACTGATTGAGTTAAAACTCCTATTTACATATTACAATCAGTGGTTAACTAAACTGTCATATTTTTAATTTGAAGTAACATTCATAATTAAGAGACATAGAAAATTCAACTAAGAGATAAGCCTTGAGAAATCATACATTTCAGTATATTTTTATGCAGATAAAGGATACACACACACACACACACACACACACACAGAGACATACACAGATAGTAACTTTCTTCTTAGGAGTAGTTGAGTTGTTTAGGTATGAAGGAGAGGGTTTTCTTTTTCTATTTTTAAGATGTTAAACACAGTATATTTTGAAAAATTACTTCAATAGCGAATACTTCTTTTTTTCTTTTAGATTTTATTTATTTATTTGACAGACAGGTGTCACAAGTGGGCAGAGAGGCAGGCAGAAAGAGAGAGATGGGGAAGCAGGCTCCCTGCTGAGCAGAGAGCCCGATGCGGGGCTCGATCCCAGGACACCGGGATCATGACCCGATTCTAAGGCAGAGGCTTTAACCCACTGAGCCACCCAGGCCCCCCAATAGTGAACACTTCTAATTAACAAATCTTACACACCAAAACACAAGTTAGTTTTCCAAATGTTTACATAGTTGCTCTTTCTCCAAAACAATACACCATCCTCAATGAAATGCACTGTGGTTCTGTTTATATAATTAATACATCTGATACAGCAGTATCCTTTGGAACTCATCTGTAATAAGTTCCTGAGTGAGCTATGATCCTATTATGACAAAACCTTCGTCCAGTCTTTAATGATCTTTTCTCATCAACTGACCATGTATTTTTAAACACATGGCTTGCAGGATGTAATAAATAATTCAACCTGAACTGGAAATTTTCTATATTCTATTCATTGTGACATGTGCTGAGGACTCAGAGAGGAATAGGGCACAGTCCCTGCACTCAAAGAACATGTCATTAAGTCATGTTCACATAGATAAATAAACAATTGATGGTTCAGTATGAAAAATGTAAAGCAGGAAAACCAGAGAGATTGCACAGAGAGTGAGTGATTATTGCTACTTGGGGGAGTTATGGGAGACTTTTTATGTGATTTGGGACTCAAGAATGAATAAACTATTATTCAAGATGATAAAAGGGCATTTTAAATAATGCAACTTAGATACTCAAAGAAATAGGGATTTACTATCCTTCTCTAAACAAAATTCAACTATGGTTCTTAACAGATCCATGCTAATGTCACTAGTGGGTTATTTGAAGGCTCATTCAAGTTTATTTGATCCCTCTTCAAAGTGCCCTCATGGGCTCTATTCCATGGTAGCTGTCAGGAAGTTCATAAACATTCAAATCTCACTTCTGAACACATGGTAGGATTGCACTTTCTTGCCTCTTTTTTTTTTTATTCAAGTATAGTTGACATAAAATGTTGTATTAGCTTCAGGTATACAATACAGTGATTCCACAATTCTATACATTACTTAATGCTCACCATGGTAAGTATAGTTACCATCTGTCACCATACAGTGTTTTTATAATGTTATTGACTATATTCCCTATGCTATAATTTTCATCACTGCTTTTTATACATGAATTTATTTATTTTATACCTGAAAGTTTGTACCTCTTAATCCCCTTTCATATATTTCACACATCCACCTAACCCTTGCCTCAGTTAAGGGTAGTTCTAAACAAGCAACTTTCTCTGATCAAGGAAAGTGGCATGTGTTATATCTAGACAAATGCTTTTATTTTTTTTAGTATTTTATTTATTTATTTGAGAGAGAGAGAGAGTGAGAGAGAGCATGAGAGGGGAGAAGGTCAGAGGGAGAAGCAGGCTCCCCATGGAGCTGGGAGCCCAATGTGGGACTTGATCCAGGGACTCCAGGATCATGACCTGAGCCGAAGGCAGGTGCTTAACCAACTGAGCCACCCAGGTGCCCTAGAAAAATGCTTTTAAAATCTATTTGATTTTAAAAGTATTATTTGATGCATTCTTTTCCAACTGTCATGGTGATCATGGACACACATATTGAGAAGGAGTCTGTGTGAGCCTGGGTCTTCGAGTGGCCATGATAAGCAGATTCTAACCCACTCCCTCCCTGATGGGCACTCAATGTAAGGGGATAATAAACATTTAGTCATATATCAGTAAGTTTTGGGGTTATTCGTAACCACAACATAATCTAGCCCATCCTGCCAGATGATGGTTTCATACACTTTAATATTAAGACTCTGGTACCAAAATGAGTGGTTAAATGAGAGAGAAACTGCTTCTAGACAGAAAATGTACACTACTCTATAGTGCAGCACCATATTGTAATGATTCTCCTCAGAGCAGGCACTGCATAGCTCATCTACTTAACCCTGAGTATGCATAGACATTTTTAATCTTCCTGCTTTTACATGCTTTCTTGACATTCTGCATCGTGTCCCCCATAGCACTTTTTTAAAATTTGTAATTGTGAAATTACTGGTGGGATTATTTCATCACTACTTGCCTCCTACCTGTATAGTGATCCCAAGTAGATAATGCCATGTCAGTATACCTCAGCGAATAGCAAAGACACTGGACTAGGGCGAGTATTTAAAATAAGTGAAAGCTAAATATATGTGAATGAATGCATGAATGTATGAATGCATAAATGACTGAGGACACTAAGTGTATATTTATTGACCTTATTGCCCCCTAAAACCTTAGACAAGAGGAAAGAGCACTATACCAACTTGTTTTAAGTTAGGCTTTACTAATTAGAATTTAAAATTATGAACAAGCACTAAAATTATCAACTTATATAGGAAAAGAGAGTATTTAACGATACAATGATACAATGCAAATTTCTAATTTTATAGATTAGAAAACCAGAATCCGTATAGACTTATGACTTAGCAGTAGTGACACAGAAATTCACGGACATTGATTTCACTTCATAATAATGAAGATTTTCCTTCTTAGAACGCAGTTTCCATAATTTCTGTAAAGACTCAAAATCAAGTGTTGCCATTTGATAGCTGCATTATCTTGAGCAAATGCTGAAACTTTTGAGATCTCAGTGTCCTCATCTCTAAAAGAGTACCCATATTATCTACATACGGTTGCTTTGAGGACTAAAGGAAGTACCGAATGTAAGATAAGTAAGAACCATTCCTGCATGTGATATACCCCTACACATTTATACATGTGCTATATATAGTGAACACTATATATGCACATATACACACATTCGGTCTGATTTTGATGATGTTGGCAATGATGATAAATACATATATCAAATGAGTAACTGGACTTTTTTAAAGTTTCAGAATTCTAATTATTCTTCACACACATTTTAAATTTGGGAGAATAGTCAAGTATTTAGATAAAATGTCTAAGACTGAAGAATTTTATGACATAGTGAAGAAATCACAACTATTATGGTTAGCTTCATAATTGTGTAACATTTTATTTTTTTACATTTATATATCTATGATAGCTATTTTTTAGTCATATTTAAAAAAAATCTTACTAGGTCATATAATCACTATTATTAAGGCTACATTTTGAACAATTATTACAGGAAAAAAGAGAGAGAGAGGGAAAGGCAAGATCACTTATTGCTTGTTGATTTTTACCCAAAATTCAAAACTGTAAAGACAGGGGCATCTGGGTGGCTCAGTTAAAAGCCTCTGCCTTCGGCTCAGGTCATGATCCCAGGGTCCTGGGATCGAGCCCTGCATCGGGCTCTCTGCTCTGCGGGGAGCCTGCTTCCTCCTTGCTCTCTGCCTGCCTCTCTGACTACTTGTGATCTGTCTGTCCAATAAATAAATAAAACCTTTAAAAAAAAACTGTAAAGACAGGTAAAAACTAATATTTATAAAAAATTTTCTTTGTGTCAGAATTTTCAGGCATATAACATATATATGCATATAAAGTATATAACATTACTTATAAATAGATAATTTTTAATGAACATACAATTTCACTTCCATTTGTTCCCTAATTTTTTACAGAAAAGGAAAATTAGACTATGTGAAGATAAATAATTTGTTCAAAATCATCAACTAGAAAAAATTTTTAAAGTAAAGGAAACAGATTGGTAATACTAATATGGTAAAAGCCAAACTTTAAGACTTCATAAAACAATATAATTCAAAATTTTAAGAACAACTTAAGTACAACGTCGAGATGTATAGAGACCAATTGTTAAACTTTAGCTCTTTTATTTCAATGTTGCAAAACTAAATCCCAAAGATGCTTTCCTAAATTTGCATAGCATCTGAGATGTGCTAATGATTCTGAATTTCTACTTTTCCAAACGTGGTCTATTTCCAAGGACTTTATGTTAATATACATTTTATAATATTTATAATATAAATATTAGCTTAAAATTCCTTTAGAAAAAATCTTGTAGATGATCATCTATCATTGCGAGGCATGAATGCTACTAGATCCTTCCTATTTATTTTAGAACCAATTTTTATTTCATATATTTAGCCTTCCCAGACTAATACTTACACCACAAATCAAAGTAGGAGGTAATTAAAATCTATTATAAGATTCTAAAAATACTTAAACATTACTGTTGGAAAACTTGAAGATAACTTGGAAAATATGGCTATTTAAAAGTAGGTATTTATGTTTATATCATCTTTTTTAAAGTTTTTAAAAATTTTACCTGTTAGTATCATACATCAATGATGACTTATTCCTCAGTCATATCCCATTAACATTCTTATCAAAATGAACAGCTATTCCTTAATATCATCTAATGACTCAATCTATATTAAAATGTCAGTTCTTAAATAAATAAATGTATTTATGCTCCAATGAGACAAATCTTAAATCCAAGGAGATGAGAAATGATAATGTTAATTTCTAACCCACCTGGGTAGAACAAACTTGGTCTAAATAGAAACCTCTACAGGAAACTACTCTCTACTCATTCTCTTTAAAAATAAACATTTAGAGGGTTTTTAAATCAGGACTTAATGAAAGTTACCATGGGGATTGTCCAGAATAACTGAATATACATTCTGGAATACAATCATGTTTATATGCATACATACACACTAATTTGAATATATGTACCTCTATGTATTGCTATGTATGTGTGTGTGTATATATATATCTACATATATATAGTTGCCATTCTTATGTATAAATATATATGTATACATATACATAGATACAGTTGACCCTTGAACAACACAAGGTTTAGAGATGGCAACAACCCCTACACAGTTGAAAATGTGCATATTACTTTTGACTCCCCAAAACTTTAACAGCCTACTGTTTACCAGAAGCTTTAACAATGACATAAATAGCCAATTAACACATATTTTATGTTATATGTATAATATATCTTACAGTAAAATATGCTAGAGAAAAAAAGATGTTAAGAAAATCATAAGAAAAAAAAATACATGTACAGTACTATACTGTAAAAATCTGCATATAAGAGGACACACCCAGTTCAAACCTGTGTTGTTGAAGGGTCAGTTGCATATGTATATACTATTTAGCAAATTGAGGCATGCCATATAAAACAATAGAGTTTAAAATGTGGGAAGATAGAATTCTAACCTATAAATTTAATATTCTTTAATATTATTTCTAATGCCTCCAATTACTACTTCTATAGGGAGAATAGTTATACCTGTATTTTAGTTCTAAACAGTTCTCAATGTCTCAAAAATTGTAAGAAAAATACATATAACAATTACTCTTATAATTTGTGATATCCACAAATTAGAGGTGGGATATCAGCGTTCTTTTTTCCTCCATGGCTGGAAGTGTAACTTCTAGCAATGTTATCTTTACCTAGTTTGATATAATCTCTTTTCCAGTTCTTGATTTTCAGACTGAAATTGTCATTACTTGAAGAAACAGAAAATCAGTTTTCAATTTAATTTTTTTGATTGTCAGAATTTCTATTCCAAAATGCACTCACAATGTCTTGACTTAAAGTTAAATGGTGCTGGGAAAACTGGGCAGCTATATGAAGAAGAATGAAACTCGACCATTCTCTTACACCATACACAAAGATAAACTCAAAATGGATAAAAGACCTCAACGTGAGACAGGAATCCATCAGAATCCTAGAGGAGAACATAGGCAGTAATCTCTTCGATATAAGCCACAGCAACTTCTTTCAAGATATGTCTCCAAAGGCAAAGGAAACAAAATCCAAAATAAACTTTTGGGACTTCATCAAAATCAAAAGCTTCTGCACAGCAAAGGAAACAGTCAAGAAAACAAAGAGGCAACCCACGGAATGGGAGAAGATATTTGCAAATGACAGTACAGACAAAAGATTGATATCCAGGATCTATAAAGAACTCCCTCAAACTCAACACACACAAAACAGATAATCATATCAAAAAATGGGCAGAAGATATGAACAGACACTTCTCCAATGAAGACATACAAATGGCTATCAGACACATGAAAAAATGTTCATCATCACTAGCCATCAGGGAGATTCAAATTAAAACCACATTGAGATATCACCTTACACCAGTTAGAATGGCCAAAATTAGCAAGACAGGAAACAACATGTGTTGGAGGGGATGTGGAGAAAGGGGAACCCTCTTCCACTGTTGATGGGAATGCAAGTTGGTGCAGCCTCTTTGGAGAACAGTGTGGAGATTCCTCAAGAAATTAAAAATAGAACTTCCCTATGACCCTGCAATTGCACTACTGGGTATTTACCCCAAAGATACAGATGTAGTGAAAAGAAGGGCCATCTGTACCCCAATGTTTATAGCAGCAATGGCCACGGTTGCCAAACTGTGGAAAGAACCAAGATGCCCTCAACGGACAAATGGATAAGGAAGATGTGGTCCATATACACTATGGAGTATTATGCCTCCATCAGAAAGGATGAATACCCAACTTTTGTAGCAACATGGACGGGACTGGAAGAGATTATGCTGAGTGAAATAAGCCAAGCAGAGAGAGTCAATTATCATATGGTTTCATTTATTTGTGGAACATAACAAATAGCATGGAGGACATGGGGAGTTAGGAGAAGGGAGTTGGGGGAAATTGGAAGGGGAGGTGAACAATGAGAGACTATGGACTCTGAAAAACAATCTGAAGGGTTTGAAGAGGTGGGGGGTGGGAGGTTGGGGGAACCAGGTGGTGGGTATTAGAGAGGGCACAGATTGCATGGAGCACTGGGTGTAGTACAAAAACAATGAATACTGTTATGTTGAAAACAAATTTTAAAAAAATGATTAAATAAAAATAAATAAATTAAAATTAAAAAAAGTTATTGTTTAGGATTCATATCTACAGATAGAGCATTTTTTAAAAACCTGGATTCTTATGCATAACATTCTAGTATTCAACATTAAATTTTATAAAAAGAATAAATGGTAGAACATCCACCACGTATTTTGAAATTTGCATAATTCCAGATTAATGTCCCTAAAGGAATAAAGATAAATTTGGAGGTAATGCATATTAGATATTATAAATCTATAATGAATGGAATATGCTTCTTCCATAATGTCTTTCTTTATTTTTTCAACATGATCAGTATGTAATTTACTGAGGTCCCTCTTAAATTATCAGTATACCTTATCATTGTAGCTATAAGGCTTTGTGTAAGTTTTGTCCACATTTTTATTTTGCCTCTTTGGTGTATTTTTTTCCTTTAGCTCTACATGTACAGCTATCACATAACGAGTGCCAGATAACATCCATTTACCTCTTTCTCTGTTATTTGTGTTATTGCTCTATTTTTCCATACTGATAATAGACTGCAGTTAAACAATGAGATGAAAGCTCCATTAGAAAGTATAAAGCTTACACCTGAAACTAATATAACACTGTGTGTTAATTAGACTTCAATAAAAGATGCATAAAGCAATATATATGTAAAATTTGAAAAAAAAATGTGCATTCCCATATACTGACACACTCCACAGTTAGCCAAAACCTATTTACTTTGAAGGGATAAAATTCACTGGAGCATGAAAGCAAAATGAAGAAGAATTAATAACTGCTTCTGACATTCAAAAAAAGAAAAAGGTCATATGGAGAAGAGAATCTACTGATTCTATCAAAGGGTTGCAGCCCCCATCTCTAACATGACAAGGGTATAAAAGTCCTCTGCTTCTTCTATGCCTTTTCTAAAGGAATTGGGGGAATAAAAAATGAGCAAACCATTGCTTAAATCATTAAACTTAAGTGTACTGCTGGAGTTATTTTAATGGACTAAACTTTCTGCATTGGACTAAAACTTTTCATATTGCTGGTCCATGGATAAGAGCTGAAAATAAAGGTGAGAAAGGATGAGAAAAAAAATAAAAGTATTATCTTCCTTTCCATATGCAAGTATGTTAAGCATACTATGAAAGAGTACATTATGGAATGCTCAGAAAATAAATATCACTATGTTTCTTAGTGTTTTCAAGTAAGTAGGAGGTTAAGGCAGTAGGTTTACGCTATGACACTCTGCATGATAGAACACTAGAGAAATGCACAGACATTTGTATGTATGTGGCGGAAGGCATGAGGAAATTATAATAGCCAGCCTCAAAATTCAGAAAATATTTTACTGAAATAATCAATAATTATGAAGATTATTTTATTACTAAGAATGTTTTAATATACACATTTGTATCAATGTATTTTATGTATTATGTATCAATGAATCAATGTATTTTATATACATGTATTCAATGCATTTTATATACACATTAAAATGTTTTATATTTAATAAATGTATAAAATACAAAGATAAACATGATAACTACCAAGACCCGTGATAAATACGAGTTTCCATGACTCAAAGTTTACCATCATTGAGGTCTGGGCATATTTGCTTCCATTTAATTATTTTCTTGTTGTTATTCTAAAATTATTATTGTTTTTATTGAAGAAACATGCACAGTATATATGCCATTTAAATTTAATAAAAAATTAAACTGAAAAAAGTTGTGATCTTTATTTGTCTTGTACAGTGATATTAATAGAACCCTTGGATTTATGTTGACACATTCTAAAACCTTTTGATGACTAGAAGCAGAATTAGAAAATTGTTCATTCTGTTTGCTTAAAAATCTTCTATTATTGTCTTTTTCCCTAGTATCCATACTTGGAATTTTTGTATTTGTAGTACCCCATCCAATGATGGATCCTTCTAGTGAATACTTCTACTGACATTAGATATTTTTTGGCAAAATTTGTTATTTAAAAAAAAAATGCAAGATATTGTGAAAGTTTTGTGATACCCACTTAATAGCATTTTAATAAGAATTTCCCTCAGAGGTTAGACAGGTTTTTTGTTTTTTGTTTTACTTTTCAGGATTCTAAAAGGCCCATTGATTTTTATTTTTCATTTTGCTTGACTGACATGTATCACAAACAAGAAGAATACCAAATTTTCATAGATAGGAAAAGCACAGCAGTGATACTACCTTTTTATTCTATTTCTGATATCTTAAAAGAAAAAGAAAAAAACTGGTATTTTAAAAGAAAAAGAGCAAGAGGTTTTCCAATATCCTTCTTCTTTTTCCCTCTCCTTTTGCCTTTTTACTTTGTTTCTATTTCCTTTTTTTAAGGTCCTTTTGAAATAATATTTTCCACAGAGTGGAAATGGCTTCTCATAACCTGACTGACACTTCTCTAGGTGGTTATTGTTCCTGGAATATAGCAGAGATGATTAAACTAACAAAGCATTTTAAGATAACCCATAAGTTTTTGTCCCAAGACCAGCCACAGTTGTGGTGTCTACGGGCAGGCTGACTCACTGAAAAGTATGAGAGTTTCTCTATGCAGAAGGAAATTGTGAAGTGCAGAGTGTTCATTTTGCTTTTATTTTTCAGTCAGTCATTAGTAGCATAAGATATGGTCTTTACAACACAATTTTAACGTGTGTACCTCTCAGCTAGCACCTGTTCTGGACCTACAGTCCTTGATTAAGCTGTTTTTTCTCCCATTTCACTTTGTGAAAGCTCCCATTATAAGTTCTTTGTAAACAGAATAAAAAATCCTGACACTGTATGTAAAGTATTCCAAAGTTCAAATGTTTGATTTCAAATCTCAAGCATATCCATTATTATCTTTTAATAATATCTTTTAATAGACATCTTTAAGGGTTTCATACCCATTATCAAGTGGGGAATATGGATTTTTTTTCTCAATCATGTTCATATTTTTAAGAAAATTGCACGTCTGCTTTAAGCCAAAGGGGGAAAAAATAGAAAACTTCCAACTTGACCTATTTTGTTTAAATCTATATTTTTAAAGTGGTAGCACAAAACATCACAGGTTTTGTCTGATGTTTCCTGACCCCTCCATAAAGTGAACTAGTCCTTCCTTTGGCTTCCCACAGCACTTGGCTAATATTCCATTTTAGCAATTACTGCATTCAATTATAATCATCTGGAATACATCATTTCAAAATTATCTCAAACACTGTGTTATGCATTTCATCTTTTCCATGAGTCCTAAAAAACTGAGAAAGACAGATCTATTAGGAAAGTAGGCAAAGGGTTAGTTTTATTACTAATAAGAGAAAAATTACATGACACTTATTATATACTAGTATTGTAAGCATTAATCTTCACAAATATCACCTTTCCACCCAACTTTCCCATAAGGTAGATACTATTATCACCCATCTTACTTTTAAGAAACTGAATTACAGAGATGTTTATTAACCTGCCTGCCCAAGACAAAGCACTTAGTAAACTGTGAAGCTAGAATTCAAAGACAGACAAGCTTACCTCTAAAACCAGGTTCTCTATATCAAATGTCTTAATAGAAAGTGCTAGAGTTGATACTAGAAGCATGTTTAGTCAATGGAAAAACATTATAGACAAAGTTTCCATAACTTTTTGGTTGATATATGTATAAAATATGCATGCACACATACACACACACAAACACACATACATGCACAGAAAGAGAAGGGGAAAGAGAAAGATTATTTTTTAAAAATGTGTTTGTGGGGCACCTGCGTGGCTCAGTGGGTTAAGGCCTCTGCCTTCAGCTCAAGTCATGATCCCAGGGTCCTAGGAAGGAGCCCCACATCAGGCTCTCTGCTCAGCAGGGAGCCTACTTCCTGCCCCCACCCCCCCACCCCCGCCTGTCTCTCTGCCTACTTGTGATCTCTCTCTGTCAAATAAATAAAAAAAATCTTTTTTAAAAAAAGTGTTTTAATAGCTAAGAAAATTGAAAGGAGGCAAGAGCTCATTGAAAATAACAACTTAAGAAGATAAACCTCTGGGGAAAAAATGCACCAAGAAGTGTACAACTTCTATATGAAGAAAACAAACAAAATAATTTCTAGCAGTCTATATAAGTACTTGAATAAGTGGAATGCTGTCTGTTGGTTTTGGATAGAAAAACTTGTTAATTTAAATAGATCAAGTCTCTCCAGGTTAAGTACAGCTGACTCTTGTTTACCTTCCCAGCAACCTGTCTACTTCTTTGAAAACAGAAACCCAAATAAGCATGTGAAAAGATGTCCCACATCATGTGTCATCAAGAAAATATGAATTTAAATGACAATAAGCTATCAATACACAACTATAGAATGGCCACTGAATGAACACTGACCACCCCAAATCCTGACAAGAATGAGGAACAACAGGAACTCTCATTAATTGCAGGAGGGATGCAAAATGGTACAGCCACTTTGGAAGATAGTTTGGCAGTTTCTTATAAAGCTAAATACATGCAGAGTGTGTAATCCAGCAATCCCATTCTTGGTATTTACTTGAAGGAGCTGAAGACTTGGGTTCACACAAAAACTGTGTAAATGTGGATTCATCAATTACAAAAAATATACCACTCTTGTGGGGGTGTTGATAATGAGGAAGCTATATATGTAAGGAGGCAGGAGGTGTATGGGAAATCTTAGTATCTTCTTCTGATCTTGGGTGAATCTAAAACTACTCAAAAAAATAATGTCTCCAAATCAGAAGCAAAAACCCTTCTTTCATCAGATATTGAGATGCCCTGTGCTTCAGTGAAAGCTGAAATCTTCCTCATCCTGAGAAGTGAATTTTTATTAATTGACTTGCCAGTGATTAGTTCTATAATCAATGGAATTCTCACAAATAAGATGAGTTCTGCAAAGACCTCTTAGAAAAATGTTCTTGACCCTGAACACAAAGAAGAAACATATTTTTCTTTTGACCTTGGACTTTGGGGTGTGCTTAAAGATGACATAGCTGCCATGTGACCATTAGGTTCAAGCCTGATGGCAAAGGTCAAAACAGTGAAACAGAGAAGCCATCCTTGAAGTACTGGCTTAGCTAATGCACATCACTGTGTCTTTGGATGTCTTGTCATATGAGTTACTAAACTCCTTATTTCATTTATAATGTTTTTTTTTATGTAGATAGGAGATTCCTTTTTATTTCTCCAGTGACAATATTTACAGCTGAATATAAATTAAAGTCCTGCTTGCACACCAAAGCCAGGTCCTTTGGGTGGTTCAGTCAAAGAGGTAAGACCTCCAGCTGGCTCACAAGAGAAGCGTCCACTCCTTGGCCCAGGTTTTGGAACTTTGCCAGCTTTAAGCTCATCAATAATTTCTTCGATATCCTTAGGTGTCAGATCCTCATAGTAGTTGTCATTTATTTGAACCATTGGTGCATTTACACAGGCCCCTAAACATTCCACCTCTATAAGAGTAAAAAGTTTATCAGGTGTAGTCTCCCCAACTTTTATTCCAAGTTTTTTCTGAATGGCCTCCAGTATGCTGTCAGAGTTTCGAAGCATGCAAGGTGTAGTAGTGCAGACCTGAATGTGATACTTTCCAACTGGCTTTCGATTATACATTGTATAAAAAGTTGCTACTTCATATACTCTCATTGGAGGTACTTGTAAAACTTCTGCAACCTTGTTCATAGCTGAGATGGGCAGCCATCCATTCTGTCTTTGGGCTAAATCCAGGACTGGGAGCACAGCTGCTGCTTTATGTCCTTCTGGATAGTTTTTTACAATTGCCTCTATCCTCTTATAGTTTTCTGGCGTGAAATCAAATGGAGTATCTGGGTTATTCTCAGGAGTATCTCTGTGCACAAATAAGGCTCCTCCAGCTCCATTTTGTACTGCTGTCTTATGTAAATTCCTTATAATGTCTCCCCCACTGGGCCGTGAGACCGGCCGCCTTGGCCCGGAGCGCCGCGGAGAAGAACATGGCGGACCCTATAATGTTTTATATTAGACATTCAATCAATTCCTGCTAATGGAAAAAATTTTGATATATGAGTTTAAAGATTATTTTTTTTAATTTGGGGGGGCAGTGAGTGTGCAAGCTTGGGGAGGGGCAGAGGGAGATGGAAAGAATCTCAAACAGATTCCATGCTGAGTGTGGAACCCAGTGTGGGGCTCAATCCCACAACCCTAAGATCATGACCTGAGCCAAAATCAAGTGTGCGATGCTTAACCAAATGACCCACCCAGTTGCCCCGATATATCAGTTTATACATAAATTTTGTCCCCCAAATAATATGCACAGATTTTTAACTACAAATGATTCCAACATTCATATAGGCATAACCATGCAACCAATAGTTGGGAAATTCTCAAAAGTAAATTTAATTAGGTGGCACTGGAAAATCATTTAGGGTAGAGAAAAACTACATAATGAAGCTAACAGAATTTTAAGCGTGAACTGATGTAAAAGTATGCAAATCTTAGAGCCAGGATAGACCAGAAATGAATCCAAATACATAGGGCAATTTAGCATATTATAATGTGGCATACCAAATTTTGGAGAAAATACATTATTTAGTCAATGATAACTGAGACAACATAACATACAAAAACAGAACTGGACTCCTGACTCACACTTCATATGAAAATGAATTCTACACAGTCAATGATTAAAAGTAAAATAAACAAGTGAATATATAAAAGTAAACATATAAGAAAAAAGATGAGGTTTTATTTTATTTTGAATAAAACTGGCAAAATACTAAATGATTAAAAGAGCTAAAAGGTCAAAATAGGAAATAGAATATTTTCTAAAAATATTTTGTAGTTAAATGGGGGTGGGTATCTACCACGCACTGTTAGAATGAATATGATTGGTACAATTTGGAATGCAATTTGGCAACACCTATAAAAATTTTAAACATTTACACCTTTTGAGTCTTTCTACTTCCAGCAATTTTTCTTAAAAATACATGAAAAGTGTGCCCAATGACAAACAATAAACAATGATGTTTATTCATCTGTATGAGTTGATATGGTACAACCAAGAATATAATCCAGAGGATTCATTGTTATATGAAAGAAACAGGATATTGAAATGTCTAACAATAGGGGTATATCATGGACTATAGTCAACCAGAAACTATAAAATTTACCCTAGGAAAAACTTATTATTAAGAGGAATAATAGAAAGATCATTATAAAATGTTATTAATAATTCCATCTTGGGGGGCACCTGGGTGGCTCAGTGGGTTAAGCCACTGCCTTTAGCTCGGGTCGTGATCTCCGGGTCCTGGGATCGAGCCCCGTGTCAGGCTCCCTGCTCAGCAGGGAGCCTGCTTCCCCCTCTCTCTCTCTCTGCCTGCCTCTCTGCCTACTTGTGATCTCTGTCTGTCAAATAAATAAATAAAATATTTTAAAAAAAATTCCATCTTGAAAGACCGATCAAGACAAACACAGAAAAGTGGAAAGGAATAATGCTTCCCATCACTTCTACATTCCTTTTTCCTTTATTATCTTTGCCTTTTCATTTGGAAAGAAAATCTAGTTTTAACTTTAATTTGATATGTGTGTGTGTGTGTGTACAGAACTTTTGACTGAGAGTCTCCTGAGAAGTTAGAAGTCTATCACCATTAAAATGAAGACACTGGAATGGAACAAGGAACACCCTTTCTGTTTGCCAGGCTGAAGAGAAAACCTTTAGAAGAAAACACTTAAGTTCTTTCTGGTTCTAACATTCTACTTTCATTTCCCTTTGTTCTTAAAGGCATAATGTGGGGAATCTTAATACTCAGGTATCTAGTCTCAGCCTCCACATGAGTAGGTTCACTGAATGCTGATTAAACTTTAGCACTGCGATCTTATTTAAAAACTTCAGAGCAAGAGGCACTTTATGTTTCAAGTATCAAGAATAAACACTTTGAACTCTTTATCCCTGTAATAATTCTCTGAAAATGTCAAGTTCTGGTTTCCAAATTCTCAATGCTTCTAAAATGATGAGAATTTACAGCATACACAAATGACCTTCTCCCCGAGCCACATTAGCTGCTTATTCAGCATGGTGACCTTCCCCTCCAAAGATGTTACTGTAAATCAGTGATGAAGATGTCAGGTCCAGGTTCAGAGTTCAGTGTCATCATTTTCTTTTCTTAATGGAAGAGCCTAAACACGGTATTTACAAAGCTTTCCGTCAATCTGAATATCCCTGTTATCAAACACAAAGTAACATGTTTTTACTCTTCTCTAAATTGCTACAGCTGATGCTTGCCCTATCTTACACATTAAGAAATGACACGGATTCTGTCTCTGTCTCTCCCACTCCACAGTATGAAACACAGAACACATTCAAGTGGATAGGGTAGGGCGACAAGAAGTTTGGCATTTCTGAATATGTTAAGACATCTTAGAGTAAGGCAAATGTTTTATGTTAAATATAATTTACCTTAATGTAGTCATTTTTTATCCATCACTGACTAATGAGTGCTGAGATTTTGGAGTGACCTCAGGTTTTATAAGGAAAAATTTTAACCCTCAAGACAAAGTAAAAGGTACCAATGATAAATATAAGAGGGAGAAGTTTCATGTTTGCATCCTATCCTCCTATAATAATTCTAAAGTAGAATCCAGTAAATATCCTACTAAGTTCTAAAATATTTCCAGCCTTTGTCAAAAGGAAGTTGTGCTAGTGTAATTCAGCAGCCCTAATTTGCATGGGGTTAGATTTTGGTATGTAGAATAATCAAACCTGCATACTTTCTGCAAGATTATATTTTTAAAAATTTTAGTTCCTTAACTATTTGAGGCCATTTTAGTGTCAAAGTGTAAATTGAAAATAATGTCAACGTTCATTTATATATATATATATATATATATATATATATATATATATATATATATATTTAAGATTTATTTATGTATTTTAGAGAGAGAGAGTGCCTGTGCACACTAGTGTGAGCTGGGGAGGAGAGGGGTGCAGAGGGAGAGAATCCTCAGACTCCCCACTGAGATGGAGCCCAATGGGGGACTTTATCCCAGGATCCTTATGACCTGGGCAAAAATCAAGAGTCAGACACTTAGCCAACTGAGCACTCAGGTGCCCTTCATTTATATTTCAAAGTCACCAGATAGGTCTAAATGAATGAACATGAGAAAAACTAGAAGAAAGACTACATAAAAGTTGCGTTTACACTGTGGCATATAAAAATGATACTGCCAATGAAGCACACATTTTCTTAAATATTTTCTCTAAACATCATTATCCTCAACTTTATTGCTATACTTTATTCTTTACAATTGTAAAAGGTATCATTTTGTGCTGTCATAATTTTCCTTTCATCTTTAATTACTTTATTGAATTTTCCATACTTCTTAAAATATTATCCTTTTCTCCTTTGCTATTTAGAAAGCAATATGCCATCACTGCTAACAGTCTTAAAAATATAGGAAGGTACCTGGGAAAAAAAAATACTCATAATCCCAAAGCCTAAAAGAAACCACTTTCCATATGATAACTATTTTTCCAATATTTATTATACAAATATCAATATACTTATCTTTTGCAAATACTTATCTTTTGCAATTAAATGAGAACACATTGTATATAAAATTAGTATTTGCTTTTTAAAATTAGCATAATATTAGTCAATTTGCTATTTCAGTATGGAGCCTAGAGAACACAATTTTCATTTGCTACATAATATACATCATATATATGGTGATACCTTCATTCATTTGCTTATCCATTCTCCTATTTTCTTATTTTTTTAGAAGATTTTATTTATTTATTTATTTGACAGAAAGATAGAGAGCACAAGTAGGAAGAGTGGCAGATAGAGTGAGAAGGAGAAGCAGGCTCTCCACCAAGCAGGGAGTCTGATATGGCGCTCAATCGCAGGTCCCTGGGATCGTGACCTGAGCGAAAGGGAGAAGCTTTATGACTGAACCACCCAGGCACCCCTCCATTCTCCTATTTTTTGTTAGATTGTTTACAAAAAAAAAAATCCCCATAAGTACTTGAAAATCAATATTTTTCCTAATTTATATGTTTCTTATTTTTACTATTAATCCTGAGATGAATGTTTTCAAATGCAGACTACCAAATTAATCTCTAGAAATATTAACTGATTTATCCTCACTAATTATGTGTTTGGGTGTTTCCGTTTCAATGCAACCTGCTAGCATTAAAAAGTGTTATTTTTTTTAAAACGTCTGCTTATTTTACAGGATGGGAGTATGATATTTTAATACTGATTATCAGCTCGTGTTACTCGGCATGATTTTCACCTCCGAGATTTACACACACATGTACAAAGTCAGTGAAATGTTTGGGCACACCAGTCCTTAAGAGTCTATCTGCAGAGCAACATACATGCTGAGATGCTTCTGCTTGGGCAAGAAGAATGCTTGAAAACGGAGATGAGAAGAAAAGTACATGTCTTCTCTAATATTGATCTAGGGCCATAAATCTTTGTCAGAGTGCAAGGAAGCACTCTTTGAGGCCCATGAAATTTTTGAAAAATAACAAGCTGATACAGAAAGATATTCTTCTAACCATTCTAAGCATATGGAAAGTTCCATTTATTACATGTCATACCCCACAATTTAAATGCATATATCACATATATAGTATATCTTGTATCTTTCCCTCTGAGTGATATATTTGATATTGATTGTTTTTTGGTTTGCTGATCAGTTCTTTTTATCCATCTATTATTAAAGCAATATCACCTATTATTTTAAAAGCTTTTTTTTAAATAGAGAAGACACTTTCACACATTTATCCTTCCAAATAAGATTTTAAAAAGAAAACTAATTTTATTTTTGAAACTAGTATGTCAGTGGGGTGCCTGTGTGGCTCAGTGATTAAGCATCTACCTTTGGCTCAGGTCATGAACCCAGGGTCTTGGAATGGAGCCCCTCATCAGGCTCCCAGCTCAGTGGGAAGCCTGTTTCTCCCTCTCCTATTCCCACTGCTTGTGTTCCCTCTCTCAATGTCTTGCTGTCAAGTAAATAAATCAAATCTTTAAAAAAAATGGTAATACATCAAGAGGATAAAAAAAATCACTAAACCATATATTGACAAGTAATTTATCATTACATAACCCCAATTCTTTCTCTCCTTGATAAGATTAAATGTTTCTACTCTCATATGTGTCCTTCATAAAATATTATATGTACAGGTAATTTTATACGTGTATTCAGATGTATATACAAGTGTAAACACAAATATCAATACAGATTTTTTAACACATGAGATTTTTTTCTACCTTCTTCTTCCCCTTGTTTAGTTGTACTGCACGAAACATTAAAGTAAGTTTCTTTTGTGAACTTATACTTTGGGTAATAGAGCTAAATCTTTTTCTTTAAAAGGCTTTTCTGTCAAATATTTTAACTTTTTCTTGGAAATACTACTATGTTTTGCTAAAACAGTATTCAGAGATATCTTAATACTAAAAGTTCACATAGTCATATTTGAACTCTCCCTTGTGTTATAATTAGTAACAGTGAAGAAGAGATTTTTTAATGCTTATCTGAATTCAGTTCTCTCATTATTCCAAGTACAGTGGAGATTAAACTCTCTCACCACCTGTACAGAAAAGAATTTACATAGCCAGCCTCAGACCACTATCCACAGAATGGCTTGCTTGCAAGGTTGAACCTTGGCTGGCATCTGGGAATTTGGCTTTCAGGGTGTTCCTAATCAACAGTTAACTGATAAGGATAATTTGTTGTGCCTGGACTTTTAAGTAAACAATACCATTTCTGCTGAACATCTACTTTTCTTTTATGAGTCTGGAAATTTGACACCTTATAGGCAGAGAGCACTCATGGGGATCAACCCCAGTGAAAACTCTGAGCCTGAGTGTCTAACTTCCCAGGTAGACAACACTTCACCTGTGTTGTCACAACTCATTATTAAAGAATTAAGCATGCCTCATGTGAATCCATTAGGCAAGGACCCTTAGAACTTGTCCCTTGTTTCCTCTGGGCTTCACCTCATGCACTTTTCTTCTTTGTTTTTTGGTTTTCTTTTGTTTCCGTTCTCTATAATAAATGTTAGTCATGAAGTATAACTATACATTGAGTTCTGTGCATCCTTCTATGGAATCACCAAAGCTAGGAGTGATCTTGAGGAATGCAATATATTCTCCCCTGCATTTAGGTGGGGCCATGTAACTTGTCTGGCTCCTGTGCTGTTAGTGGAAGGGATATGAGTCATTCTGGGCTGAAGCGTTAAGTTGTTGGCTGGGGCATTCCATTGTTTCTTTCTCTCTGAGGTGCCAAACAACAATATTCCAGAGAGTGAAGATTCTAAAAAGCTGAGGCTGAGAATGAAGATGACATGGACCAAAGCACTCAGCTGACCCAAGATAGAATTTGCATTGTAAGAAATGGATCTTTGATTTTTTTTTTTTAGCCGTTGAAATTTTAAAGTTTTATGTTATTATAGATAAACAAGACAATTTTGACTGATACTAATACTAAGTAGTTATTTGTTATGTTGAAAATAAGGTTACATAGTATGAAGGGTATTTACATCACAGATTAATATCAATAATCACTTGTCATGCATGGAAAATTGCACTGCCTGTCACTCATACTTAAAATTTTAATGGCCATAGTTTATTTTATTAGAACAAATTATCCTCTACTGGATGATTTTGTCATTTTGTTATAAATGGTATTAAAAGCTTGGAATAGGGACGCCTGGGTGGCTCAGTTGATTGGACGACTGCCTTCGGCTCAGGTCATGATCCTGGAGTCCTGGGATCGAGTCCCACATCGGGCTCCCAGCTCCATGGGGAGTCTGCTTCTCCCTCTGACCTTCTCCTTGCTCATGCTCTCTCTCACTATATCTCTCTCAAATAAATAAATAAAAATCTTTAAAATAAATAAATAAATAAATAAATAAATAAATAAAAGCTTGGAATAGTTATTACAAAGAATCTACATAGATTTAAATGTACTATAACTTGTAAGAAGATAGTCATAAAGTTTTCTAAGAGTTGATAATATTTGTCATATTCATCATTTGAGAAAGCTTTCAAAATTAGGGGTAGGCAGACATTAACAGTCCCTTAGTGAAGTGATGACTATTTTAATGGCATGAAAGGATGTTTTTTTCCCTAACCATTTTTTATTAACATTGAACTATGTGTTGATTACATACTACAGGGCATGGCTCATTAGCTGAGCTTAGTATAGAAGTGTCAGCACAAAACTGAATTGGATGCAGCTGGATAACCCAACCCAATATCATTTATTCACAGTAATAAAAGGTCCAAGAAATTGTGCCCTTAAAGAAATGTTTAAATATCTCCAGAATATGCTTTCTTTCAGAGAAAATATATAGGCACAAACTGACTTTACCTCTTTTCATGGAGGTTTCCAACTGGAGTTTGGATATCTCTGTCTTTACAAATAGTTCATAGACCAAAAGTAAGAGCTGGATATTTCAATGGTTCCTATTTTCTAATCTGATTTTCTCACTTTTTTTTTTCACTTAAAAACTCAAGAATTAATCTTCCAGTGAAATCTTAGAAAAGGTGAAGCCTAAATATTGCTAAAGAGTTTTGATGTTACCGCTATTATAAATTTAAAAAAGACATAATGAATTGAAATATACTTTTTAAGTTTCCTTGTTTAGCCAAAAGCTAAATATGTGTTTTCAAAGATTTCATTTATTTGTTTTTGCAAGAGAGAGAGAGCAAGTGCAAGAAAGCATGGGCGGGGGTTGGGGGGACGCAGAGGGAAAAGTAGACTCTTGGCTGAGCAGGGAGCCCAATGTGGAACTCCATCCCAGGACCATGGGATCATGACCTGAGCAAAGGCAGATGCTTAGCGACTGAGCCACCCAGGTGCTGGAGGCTAAATATGTTTTTATCACCAATTTAGATCTTATTTTGAAATGTAATAAATAAAATAGAACTTCTTATATGAATATATTTTACATAATGTTATAAATGCTGATGCCTAGGATGTGTCTGAATTAGGTTATAAATATGTATGAAGTCAATAAAGACAGCCTTTTCTAATTCTTATCTATGGAATGTGATGTTTTTCAATTCTTTGGGAAAATCTGATGGATATAAAGGTCTTTGCATTCTATAGCTTTATAACTAGCCTTCGTTTAAAATTAACAAATTAATCACAATGCATTTATTCTATTTTATATCCTAGCCAGATCATGGTTCTATTTCTGCTACAGCTATAGAAACATATATTTAATTAGCTTAATAAATATTGTTTTTAAAATAAGCATTATTTAGAATAGTTTCAGATTCACAGAAAAGTTGTGAAGATAGCACAGAGAATGACTGTATTACCTACTGTTAACCTCTCATAATAGTATGGTCCACTTGTTACAATTAATGACTTGACATTGATACATTATAATTAACTCTAGCCAAGACTATATTCATATTTCTTTAGTTTTTATGTTTCTCTCCGTACCTGAATCCTATTCAAGATACCATGTTTACTCATCATGTCTTCAGGCTCTTTTGGCTGCGACAGTATCAGAATTTGTGGTGAATGACCTCAACAGTTTTGGAGACTCCTGGTCAGTAGAATATCCCTGTGTTGGGATTTCTTTGATGTTTTTGCATGATTAGAACTGGAGTTTTGCTTTTTTTTTTTTTTTTTTTTTTTTTTTGAGGGGAGAAGGGAAACAACCCAGAGATAAGAAACTATTTTCTTCATATGGTATTTTCATATAACTGTTTTCACAAATAGTGTTTTTCACGTCTCTCCACTGCAAAGTTACTCTTTTCTCCCCTTTGCATACTATACCTTTTAAAATGAAGTCCCTATGTGCAGCCCACACTTGAGTAATAGTTATGCTCCACCTCGCTGAGCCCAGAGTAGCTACATTAGCTATTAAATTATACTTTAACTACATCAAAAATAATTTGAAGAACTTTGCAGTCATCACATTTTTTTAAAGATTTTATTTATTTATTTATTTGACAGAGAGAGAGAAAGAGATCACAGAAGGCAGAGAGGCAGGCAGAGAGAAGGGGAAGCAGGCTCCCTGCCGTGCAGACAGCCCGACTCGGGGCTCGATCCCAGGACCCCAGGATCATGACCTGAGCGGAAGGCAGAGGCTTTAACCCACTGAGCCACTCAGATGCCCCACATAATCATCTTGACTACCAAAATGATTCCTCTAAATAAATTCCAAAGAGAACAGTCTATTAGTAACTACACACATTCCCATTGTTGGAAGTATTTTTGAGAAATTCACGGAAATCAAACCCAAAGTTCACTCCACCAGGTGTTATCAAGCATGTGCAAAAGTTCATTAGGGCTGTTGTGGTCCCACTAACATGATAAAGAATTTTGGTACATCACACTTTAAGAAACAACACATTAGATACCTCAAATATCCAACTATGTTTTATTGCATTGGTGATATTTTACTCTAGTCTAATTCACACATTTTATAAATAAAATAAATTTTATATCTAACTTTGACAGGTAAAGTGTTACTGTATAAATTAAAATACAGGTTCCCTGACTCCCGAGGCAGTGATTTCTGTAGTCTGCTCTATCAACTATTTTTCTTATCTTGTTGAGTGCCAACTTGATCATCAAATATGGTATAGTCACGGGCTGTTAATCTCACACAAAACCTCACTCTTACCACTCTTCCCTCATCTCAAGTAGATAATACATCTTCAATATTTTACAGGTAAGGTCAAAAAATTCGTATAACTTTCCTGTATTTCTCTCTTTTTATCTCAAAGCAACTGAAATCATTACCATACCCTTGCATTTGTTACATAAAGATTCTCTATATGATTTTGTTCTCTTTTTCTTTTTTCTTTTTGTTTACTTTTTTAAAGTAGGCTGCATGCCCAGTGTGAAGCCTAATGTGAGGCCTGAACTCACAATCCTGAGATCAAGACCTGAGCAGAGACCAAGAGTCAGACACTCTATCAACTGAGCCACCCAAGCACCCCTGTGCAATTTTGTTCTTTATCCCTGTCTACCTCAGGGATACAAGACGTTGCTTTTTCAAAACAAACTTCTTTATATTACTTTACCAGATTTAACTTAAATGTTAAATTACATGAAAAGTATCATAAATAATTATTGGTTAAACATTAGAATACAAATATAAAGATGTAGTGCCTCATTTAAAAAAAAAAGTCTTCTCATTATTTATTAATGTTCATTATTATGTTAACACCCTCTCCCATTTTCAGTGGCATCTTCTACTCCTTCAAGTCTCAGTTGAGGTGTCAATTCCTCAACAGTGCTATCTCTGACTTATTTGGACATACTTCACTTCTGCTAATCCCCACATGATTTGAACCATCAAAACAATCAACAAAATGAAAAGGTAATTACTGAATAGAGGAAAACATTTACAAATCATATATCACATAAGGGGTTAATTTCCAAAATATATAAAGAACTCATACAACTCAATAACAACAACAACAACAAAAAATTTTAAATGGTGGAAGAGCTGAATAGACATTTTTCCAAAGAAGACCTAAACAGCCAATTGAGACGTGAAAAGGGGTTCAACATGACTAACTATCAGACAAATGAATATCAGAACCACAAAAAGGAAGTAAAACACATAATATTACTTCACACCTGTTGAAATGGTTATTATCAAAAAGATAATAGATAACAAGTGCTGGCAAGTATGTGGAGAAAAGGGAACTCCATGCACTGTTGGAAATGTAAATCGGTGCAGCCACTATGAGAAACAGTAGGGAGTTTCCTCAAAAAATTAAAAATAGAACAACCATATGATCCAGCAATCCCACTTTTAGGTATTTACCAAAAGGAAATGAAAATGGAATCTCAAAGAGATCTCTGTACTCCCGCATTCATTGCTAATATTCATAAGAGTCAAGATAGGGAAACAACTAAGTGTCCATCAACAGACAAATGGCTATATGGAAAGATGTAGTATATACATACAGTGAGTGGAATGTTATTCAGCTACAAGAAAGAAGGGAATCCTGCCTTTTGCACTGCTTGATTCTTGCAAACAAAATGTGATATAGGAGACTATGGGTTAGTTCTGAGCCTATATAGCAAGAAAACTTACACACGTTGAGTTGGAGCCTTATGACATTATGTGAACAAGTCTAGGTTAGTCAGCTAGAGGTGTATAGAGAGGCCCTACTCATGCCAGTTGTGAGCTGGCAATCCCATCCAACCTACCAACTTAGAACATCAAGAACAAAACAGCCCTCACTTAAGCTGAACCCAAATTGTCCAACTGCAATTGGTAATTCATTAAATCTTAGTTTGTTGCACAGAAGACAACTGATAATACAGCTAACATTAAATATATATCATTATCATAGAAGTTGAGACATTTGCCCAAACAAATTCTTACAAGAAAGTTAAGGTCATGCTACACCGAACTTTTAATACATTCTAGGTAATCTTGACACTTGAGGAACCACAAAGTTGAAGGCAGAGCCAAAAAACTTCACAGAGAAAAACAACAGAATTTGGTTGCTCTATCAATCAAAGAGAGAAGTGGAGAAACAACTGAGGTTTTAAGCTTGAGGTGGAAAGACTCATGTGCTCTGGATGCTCTGATGAAAGTTCTAAAAAGGAACTACATTGGGCATGGGTAGTTTAAGTTGATTTTGTTTATGGATCTAGCAAACATTTCTTATAATGCATAATACAGAATGCTGGATTTGTAACCAAACATTTACATAGGATTTTGGGAGCTTATTCTAAGTTATTTCAAGAAAAAAATTACATATATGTGTATGCATGTGAGAATGTATGTTCATGTACATACATACACGTACATACACAGAGACATACATACCATCCATACAGATTAGTCCACAACTAAGAAGGAAAATAAAGAGTGTAACAAAATTCCATAAAGGGTTTTCATGAGGCAATTAAGTATTCTGACTCTTATTCTTCCAATACAAATTATCTATGCTCAAGGATATTTTTTATTGACTGAACAAAATAAATTCTGTGTACTCTATACTCACATCTGAATAACAATAGCTGATACCTGAGAGACAGATAGACATTAATATAATAGCTACAAAAAAAAAAGATCATCTGGATTTCATACATAGTCTTTATTCGCTACTGTCTCATTTTTTTTTTTCAATTTCCCTCTATTAGGCATTCATTTTTGTGGTAGGCATGATCCCCCACATGATTCTAATCACAGAGGTGCCCTCCAACAAAGATGTTTTCACAGGTTACCAGGTGAAACCTTTAGCAATTGGGCTGCCACCTGTGGCAGAGTTTATCCATATCCCACATTCATCTGGGTTATAGCCAACTGCATCATACATAACTCCGCCATTCTTTTTTTTTTTTTTTTAATATAACTCCGCCATTCTTAACACCCCTTTCCCCAATGTTCTCAGAATCAGCTGTGTCATTTTGGGTTGTGTGCAAGCCAACACCAAGACAGGAATAAAAAAGCTGGATAGTTTTGGTGGGAAAGCCTATAAAGAATAAACTAGAAGAAAATGAGGAGAGGGAAGAGCCTCCAGACCACCTCATAAATAGGGTACTTGTGAAAGGAGGGAGAAAAAGGAAGGATTGGGCAGGAATTAATTTAGACTAAGGCAAAGTTGTAAGAATGTCTCAGCCAAATCAATGTAGAGTCCTTGTGCATATCTTGCTCATTTCAGGAATTCCACATCTGGCAGAAAAGGGACAATACTAAGAACCTGCTGTGCTCAACCACTGGCTAAAACAGCCCACAGGGAACTGTGACTTGGGTAGGAATTTGGTAGTAGATCCACAAGGACCTGTAGTTGTCAGCTGGAGCTGTCAGCTATATTCCACATTTTGTAGTTTCTCTTCAAATAGTGCACTGAGCACTGCACTCACCACAACCCTCTCTCTTCACTTGGCCTAATCCATTTTTATTTGAAGATTCACCTCCTATACAAGTTCCTGAAAGGTCATCTCTAACATCTTCCACAGACAACATTGTCTGAGTCAGGAATCTTTCCTCCCTTCACTCTGTACATGATCCTGTCCTCACATTTTATTTTATTTTAAGATAGTCATTGACTTATTCATGTCACACAACTGCATATAAGCACTTCTGAGGTCAGGGGTTATTTCCTCTTTATCTTATATTCCACAGGATCAGGCAAACTGGCACAAAGTATATTATAGAAGGAAGGAATGAAAGATATAAAAACAGTGGTAGGAAAAAAACCAGCAGTAGATTTTACTTCCCTTATGTAAGCATGTAAGCTCTTAGAATATGCTTAAATCTGGAGATAGCTGATACCCGTTGCCATGACTGTCACTGCCCAGGTATGAAAGGAGCACTGGGCTTAGAACCAGATGATGGACTGGGGGTGGGGGGAGGTGGGGGAACCAGATAATAGATCCAGACTAGATATTTATTGACAAAATGTAATTGATTGGAACTTATTCATAACAATTTCTACGAGCAGGAATATTAATACACATTTTAATTCACTGGTATGAAAATAAATGAGATACTTTTGATTATAGATCCCAGACCCAGATAATACAGAAAACTTGTAGCTACAACTAGTTAAAAAGGCTTGAATACCCACTGACAGTGTTAAAAACAAGACAACAGTCCCTAAATGGGCCATATGCTAAGCCCCATGTCACCAAACAGACTTACACAGTTTCCGCTTTCCCAGAAATGGAATCTAAGCCGGTCAATCAGGAATTACGTGATCAGTATTTGCTAAGGGTCCATCTGCCTGAGAGACGCCGCCATTCCCGAAGGGGAAGTAACTTCAATAACCAGCTTGCTCTTTTGCTTAGTTTAACTTCCTTTCCCCGTCTCTGTTTGGCCCATAAAGGTCTTTTTTGCATGACTCCATAGAGCACCTTTCTCTTAGATTAGAGACCGTCCGATTCAAACGGATTTTGCTCATATAAACTCTAAAATTTTAATACGCCTCAGTTTATCATTTCACAGCTCCGTGAGTCACGCTGAGAGGAGGGGACCTAGGCGGATGGCCCTCACCGCGCCGGCCCCCAGGGCCAACAAGCAACCAGACGCGCGCAGGTACCTGCAGAACCGCGGCGCTCACGGCCTTCTCGCGGCTCGGAAGGTGGTGGGAAGTCCTTGCACAATCCGCAAGCTTTTCCGTGATGAGCTTTCAGGCTCTTTGTGCATGTCTTCCTCCGGGCTGAATCTGGAAATTGGCCGGTCCAATTGGGTACGGCTTAAAAATCCGACTGGGTCCAGGGTCCGACTTGGAAACTGGACCGGGCACCGGGTCAGACCGGGTACAACATAAAAACTGTACCGGGCGCAGGGTCGGGCTCGGGATGGCATAGAAACTGGACTAGGTCCGGATTGACCTGTGTGTGACTTAAGCTGCACTGGGTCTGTTGTGAAGCCTCAGGTAAATAAAATTTAGTGTTAAGGCTGAACAAGCAGGACAAACTTGCCGAAGATAATTTTGAGTTACAGTGGCCACAGGAAAGAGACGCCCTAGAGGAAAGGAGGTCTCACTATAAAGGAAAGAAAGAAAGAAAGAAAAATTGTTTTTCCTCTTCTACAGTTTCTGGTGACCAGGATGAGATCGCCAGGACACCTTGCTCACTCTAGAGCCCACAGACAGAAACCTGGGGAAAATGGCAGAAGCTGGCAAAGGGTGAGAATTCTTATCAAATTCAGCTCTCCCAAGTCAAGAGAGAAAGGTACAATTTCACATTGTCCCTAGCATTCATATGTAAACCCCCCCCAAAAAAAAATTTGTAAGAACTAGATCCTCAAATTGTGACTCATGAATTTGCTTTCAAGTACCATTAGTTGTTGATCATTTCTCTCCAAGATCAACTACAGACTTCTGTAGTCTGTTTTGTCTCCGCCCCACCACCCCACTCCCAAAGAGGTTGACTTGGTTTTCTGCCTGCCTGGAGCATGCAGGTGTACGCAGCCAGCTCAGATGTCAGATTGGAGCCCCCAAAAAGTGTCTGGACAGAAATGTGGATTGCACACACTTTCAGCTAAAGGTCCTACCAACCGTTGCCAGCTCTCAGGAGAACTGTCTAAATCTTTCTTTTCTTACTTTTGGTTGTCTTTGGGAGTGGCTCTGGATCTTGGGAGGGTAGTATCCTTTGCACCCTCTTTGGGGATGCCTCTTATGTCCATGGGGTTGTTCAATATTGCCAGGAATATTTACTGTTTGTTCCTGCTGAAACCTGACCCAATATTTGAAAGATATTATTAAAACTTTTAAATACCTCCATTTATCTTTTAACGATATATAGAGGAGAGATGGGGCAGAGGGAGAGAAGAGCAAAGGGAAAGAAAAAGGGTGAGGAAGGGGAGAAAAAGAGAGATAGAGTGAGAGCTTGCATGTATATAGTCTTCTAAGAAAGAAAAATTGTCTGGGGTCAGAATCACATACGGACTAGAAAAGGGTAGTGGTAAAAACATGAACTAATTTAACTGCCCTGTGGGCTCTTAGCAGGCCTTGCAGCCTACGGGTTAGTGTCATACAATTTGTGGGTACTTAGTGCTCTCCCACTCATTCACAGCACGTCATACCAGCATAAAAGCTAGAAGAAACACCTGAAACGCATTTCTCATATTCCCTTTCTAGCAGAGTTCTAGATAGATCCCCATAATTAAAGGAAATAATTTGGAACATGAAATATGGCGTTTAAGAATTCCCACTGGGGTGCCTGGGTGGCTCAGTTGTGAAGCATCTGCTCAGGTCATGGTCCTGGGATCCTGGGATGGAGCTCCGTATTGGGCTCCCTGCTCAGCAGGAACCCTGCTTCTCCCTCTCCCACTCTCCCTGCTTGTATTCCCTCTCTCGCTGTCTCTATTAAGCAAATAAATAAAATCTTAAAAAAAAAAAAAGACTTCCCACACTTTTTGGGACCCTCTTATCAACCATTTCAGATCCTAAGAAGCAGGTTCTAGACCTTGCAACATGTGTTAAAGCCTCTACTTTCCTTGTACTTAGACTCTTTTTGTTTAAAACCTCTACACTGGCGTCTGTTTTCCTAATTTGTAAATGATATAGTATTTAGCATAAGAAATATTTCCTTAAATGGAGTGACTGGGTGGTTCAGCTGGTTAAACCTCTGCCTTCAGCTCCAGTCAGATCCCAGGCTCTGTACTTGGTGGGGAGTCTGCTTTTCCCCCCTCCCTCTGCCCCTCCCCCTGCTCGTGGGCTTGAGCTCGCTCTCTCTCTCTCTCTCTCTCTCAAATAAATAAAATCTTTAGGCACCTGGGTGGCTCAGTGGGTTAAGCCTCTGCCTTCTGCTCGGCTCATGATCTCAGGGTCCTAGGATCCAGGACTGCATCAGGCTCTCTGCTCAGCAGGGAGCCTGCTTCTCCCCACCCCCTGCCCTTCTCTCTCTGCCACCTGCCTCTCTGCCTACTTGTGATCTCTCTCTGTCAAATAAATAAATAAAAATCTTTAAAAAAATGAAATAGTTCCTTAGAAACTTAACCTCAAAACAAAAGTCTGAGATTATTTACTTAATTGAGTTAGATTACAAAGCATAATAACTATGTTGCCAATAGATAATAGCAAACTGTTAGTTCATGGCATGGAGCTTCAGTAATGAAGCAAATTATTTAACGTGTCACTTTTCAAAGCAGCACTTTGAAAGACAAACTGGCTTTTGCATTGGGATACAATGGAGAAAATAATTAAAACAAGCACAAGTTTGGTGGCCTAGTCTTAACTGAACTAGGGAGTGTACAAAAGAAAATGACAAACTCAAGCTTTGAAATACACAAGTCAGAGGGCAGGGAATTTCTTTACCAATGAGGTAACATATGTTATCTATTGCAACCACAAGACTAATGATCTGAAAACCAGAACCAAAGTTGACCTTTCAGTTAGTAGAATTACAACACATGTTGAATTCAAAGTACTCCTTGGCCTCTTTATTTTAAAAGCAGGACTTTCTAGAGAAAAGTAGAGCCTGAACACCGGAATGAGCACATTTAAGACTATAATGATTTTAAATAATTTGAACCCTCAAAAGACACGGAGTTCCCTTGTCAACAAAAGCAAACTTTTGGGATACCTGGGTGACTCAAATGGTTAAGCATCTCCCTTTGGCTCAGGTCATGATCTCCAAGTCCTGGGATCTAACCCCATGTGGGGCTCCCAGTTCAGCAGGGAGTCTGCTTCTCCTCCCTCTGCCTCTCCCCTTGCTTATGCTCTCTTTGTCTCTCTGTCTTTCTGTCTCTCTCTCAAATGAATAAAATAAAATCTAAAAAAAAAAAAAAAAAGGCAACCTTTCTTTCTCGGTTTGTGGAGGTTAGCCTCTCCATACTTGAATACCAAATAAAGACTCAACTTGTGACGGGTAGTTACTTTAGAGAAAAGTGGTAAAATCTGGGGATTATGCATGAGAATGTATTCTAAAGTGTTATGACAGGGAAGAAATACCGTAACACTGGATCAAGATGAACTTCTGATATCGGCTTTGGATAAATGAAAATACAAGGCAATAACATAAAAGAATTAGTTGAAAATCTTACTAGGCTAAGAATTTAAGTGTTTGTCACATGTGACAGGTTCAGCCATTCTCTAATGACGTAAATTTGAGCACTCCTAAAACATGAGAGCTTCAGCATTTATAGAAAACTTATGGCAGCTATACTATGAAAGCTAAAGATCGTGGTGATAGAGCACTGGAATGAGTTTTCTGGGATTTGCGAGGAGATGAGGAAACCCAAGAGTCACAAAGCTCAAGTGATGATACTGACAAACCAGAGACAAAGCAGGCAAATTACAATAATTAGATAGCAGAGCAAATTGTGGTATTCAGTGATAGTATCTATTGCATTGTCCATCAACTGCCTAGTAAAATATTACTTAATCTGAATACTAAATCTGCATACTAAAAGATTCTAAATCTCTAGAAGAGATCTAACATGAAATACCATAATGGAAAATCAGTGTTTCTAGACTTGAGCAAGTTCATACATGCAGACTCCCCTGAACGATGTAAGGAATGAATTCCCTTTAAGAAAGTTATTGCAACACAGTAGCAAGTGTGCACTTCAATTATTTCTCCTCAACTTTCCTAAAGGAATTTGTGGTGTTTAACATGATGTCTGTACTGGGAGAAAATCCAAGACAAAACAGGAATGTCTGCTCATAGGCTACACTTTTACAATAATCCCTAAGCTTCCCAAACACCATGATGATCTATTGGCAGAAAGGAAAATTATGAAGCTCAAATGATTAATAGAACTATGAGCTGAGTCCATTTAACAGTAAGTCCAGGTGGTCTGTGAACATACCCTTTGATTTTCCTTCAGTTCAGCCAGCCTCATAGAATAAGGACACTGTTGTAGGAAGACCCAAGTGGAAATACACTGGATCTGCCTGCCATTGCATAGCAAAATGGTGAACTGAAAACAAATATTGCATTCCTGGGTACTTGTTGAGAATATTGACCACCATGGTGTAATTACAAAAGTTAATCATGAAAATGGATTTAAAATAATGAGAGAAAAGAGACAGATCACATAAAAGGAAATACCTATACAAATTACCTACACAGATTACATACAAAACAAGATCTATATGGACTTTTCATAGCCAGAAGCCAAAAAACAGTGTAACAATAAGTTAAAAGCACAAAATGGAAATAGCATTACATATGCAGCTAAAGATTTAAAAATGGAAGTAAAATATGAGTGTTTTAATTTAAAAAAATGAATGAGTTTATTACCAACACACCAAACAAAAAGATACTTCTAAAGAATGTTATTCAGGGGCGCCTGGGTGGCTCAGTCAGTTAAGCATCTGCCTTCGGCTCAGGTCATGATTCCAGGGTCCCGGGATCAAGCCCCGCATCAGACTTCCTGTTCAGCGGAGAGCCTGCTTCTACTGTTGCCCTTACCCCACTTGCACGCACATGCTCTCTCTTTCTCAAATAAAATCGTATAGTAAAATAGAGAATGTTATTCAGGCAGAAGGAAATAGACCAGAAGAAAGAAGATACAGAAGTGAATAGTAAGTAAATTACTTGAGAGCAAATTTCTCTTACAGTGCTAAAACCATTATCTTACAATGTGAACAATTGATATGTAATGAGCACATAAATGTAAGTAAGAGCCATCCCTCTTATCTAATACATACGATTAGACGTACTGGAATCTGTTGGTTTCATTCCCCACAGTTTCTTCCAGACATTTCTACAGTTACCACTGAGTCAGCAGTTTTCATACCTGTGCACTGCCTTGCGACGTTCAGGTTTCACGCAGCTTTCTTTCCTCAGATGATTACACAGAGGTACTTCCTAACAGGTTTCTCCTGAATTATCAGGATCCAACTTTTCTTCCTTTTCTTCTGATTTTTTGGGGTTTAAATGGCACCTGGTAATTTTACTTTTACTACCTATGTGTTATGTAACATTCACCTAATTATAGAAAAACGAAAGTTATCACAAGGGAATATAAGGAGAACACTCAGCTATAACATGTATTATAAGCTAACAGGTTTTTTTAATTCCTGAATGCAAAAGAGAACATATAATTCTGTAAGATGCTTTACCCATTGAACAGCTTTGTTTACAACATGTATTTTAAGTTGACTTATTTCTGCTCAGCTAAGTCTTATTCTTTGTAGGCTCTTCATTTTTCATCATTTTTTTCAAATTTATTTGCCAAAATTCTAGGGGTTTTTTTTAAAGATTTTATTTATTTATTTGACAGAGAGAGAGAGAGAGATCACAAGTAGGCAGAGAGGCAGGCAGAGAGAGAGGAGGAAGCAGGCTCCCTGCCAAGCAGAGAGCCCGATACGGGTCTCGATCCCAGGACCCTGGGATCATGACCTGAGCTGAAGGCAGAGGCTTTAACCCACTGAGCCACCCAGGCACCCGCCAAAATTCTTGTTTTAATTGAAAAAAAAGTCACAACTCAGTATTACTTAGGTCAGAACTGTATTTAGAAGAGAGGGGAAAGCATGTATGTCCTAGGGCAGGAAGAAATATAGCATCTTTGGAAATAATACTGTCTGACCGATAGGTTATCTTGGGTTAAGGCTGGTGGCAAAGTAGTTAGAGGTTAAAAAATGGAATCAGAGCTGAGACTTTTATTTGAGAACATGTCTAGTTCTGTTATCTCAGCACTTACGAATAAGTAATGAGAATTGGTCACTACTCCAATTAAAAAAAAAAAAGTATGTATGCTCTCCTGTTAGAAGGTCAATGTCATTGTCCTTTTAACAGAGGGATAGTGATTTTATAAAATAAAGGATACCTATTACATAAAGTTTCAGTTCGATACACAAACTATGAGTTTTCAGTAATTTGATATTATAGTTGCACAATATAATAATGTCTTGAGTTGATTGCTTTGGAAGACGGATTATGATGTATCTAATTGAGTTGAATCCTTTAGATAAATTTCATTAATTTCACTTGCTGAACACCAGCGGTTGTGTAACTTGAGATTAAAAAGGCATTATTATACTAGTTATTACAGATTATTCCAAGACATATACCACTTAATTTACTAGAGAGTCAAATACTAACGAGGACAAAGGGTCAAAGATACAATAGAAGAAATTACTTTTGCTTGCAGAAGAGCTAGTGAGAGTATGAACCTAACTGCTACAGCTCATTCCCTAGCCACACTGTGTTTCAGGGCCATGGTTGTATACCTTAAATGAAATATTGTCAGATACATACAGTAAAGTCTTAAACTACCTGATAAGTTATTAAGGAAACCTCATAAACTTCTTGCATGAAAGATATATTGAGCAGTCCATCTTTCATATACAGTATTTAGGACTGAAATATCAGTGTGCATCCTGATCCCTGCTCTCTGGACAGGCTATTAATTATGTTATACAGATAATATTTTTCCTACATGCTCCACAGTGCAGGTTTTTTTTCCTGATCAAAGATGTATTATTGAATGAGAATATTTGAATGGCATATAAAATTATATAAATCTTTGTAAAATCATAGCCGAGAAAAGGCAGCTTTCTTCAATGCCAAAATCATAACAAGACAAGAAGAGATTTAATCTTGAAAGTTTAAATCAAATCTGTGGGATGTCCTTAACCAGCCTTCCTCACTTGTCAAATTATAGTCCTTCTTTACTATTCTTGGAGAGTAAGTTACTTGATTCCTGTGGCTCTTAATTGTCTCTTTCCAAACTTCAAAGGGAAATTAAAGACTTTTCATATCACTTGAGAAATAAAAAAAGGAGGGTAGATTAACTAATAAATATTAATGCCATTTAAAAAAACAAACAGAGCAACAGGAGTAAAACATTCATTTAGACTGTACATCACTTTTAATATGTGTGCCTTAATACATTGCAAAAAGCCATATCACCTATGAAATGTATTAAATTATCCTCATGTGAAAATTGTAGGCATTTTTCCAAATGCTCTAACACATATGATTTTGTGAGGACCTGTCTTCACTAACTAAAGTATTAGCTATTATATTAGCAGAGTTTATGTAAGTTTATTTTCCAAATGTCTGCTACTCTGAATATTATAAATTCCAGTATTCTCTATGGTCAATAAGAAATAGTCATAAAAATAACATGAGAGTACCATTAATATATAATTAGCTTTTGGCAGCTTCATCTAGATTACTTTCAATATCATATATAATGAAATCACTTTTGCTCTTTCAGTAAAGACAAATGCTGTGTGGTTTGGTCAAGCTAGATGCATTTTATTTTGTGCATCTTTATTGTTTTTGTTCATATACATAAATCCATTCATTCATACAAACAATATTGACTTTATAGGCAAGGAACAAAATAGATACTGTTCCTTATATTGTGGAGTTTATATTTAGGTGAAAATGAAAAATAATAAATAAATAAACAAGACACATAATAATGACAGGTCATGAAAATTTTTTGAAAAGAAATAAAAGAATGTAAATGTATAGAAAAATCCAAGAGATCAAAAGATATTTCTTAGAAGTTGGACATGGAAAGCATCTCTGTTAATACTGTGGAATGGAAAAATTTAAAAGGGAGTAAGTGGGTCACCCAACACCTTGTTCCAGGTAGAGGCAGTGAGAAGGGCAATTGTTGCCAGATAGACAACACTTGGGTTGGTCAAGAAAAGAGCAAGCAAGCCAGTATGGCTGAAAACTGAATGAAAGAAGAAAAAGGAAACTGGATATGGGAATAATAAAAGGCCAGATCTTCTAGGACACTATAAGCCCCGTGAAGGAACTTGAATGTTATTCTGAATGAGAACCACTAGAAGTGTGTGAGCCAAAGAATGACATTATCCGATACATATTGTAACACATATTTTCTGCCCAAGATGGAGATGGAGGTAAAGAGGAATCAGGGAGAAGAGTTCATCTAAATCTGGAGTAATCTGAATATAAATCTCAATAATAAACTAGTGTCTCAAACACTACCTCCTATGGTATGTCCACATAGTTTCAGGTCTCATCCCTGCTTGACATATGAACACAGACCTCTGGAGCCGTGGCTCTCTGTGGAGTTCTCATGCAATAGATATTCAGTCACAGTATAACTTCCAAGGTTCCCTCTCAGCCCAAGTCCCAAGTATTAGTAAATTTTCCTTGGGTGGCAGGGTGGAGGGGAGCCTTCTCTGAGCAGAAACACAAGTATTTCTTGTGCAGTCTCACTGTCTATTGATCCATTATGGATATTCTCATAAATTTATAAAGAAATAACCTACATATTCTCAGTAAGTTTAACTCCTACAGTAACAAATGAATATTATGAATTATTAGCTCTGATAACATTTGCAATTTTTTTTCTTTTTTTAAATTTGTATCTTTTAAATTTTCTCTAGTGATTAAATATTGTTAAAATGTGTGTATATATATATATATAGATATATAGATATATATAAACAAAATATATATATTATTTCCTAGGTTTTACATATTTTTTTTGGTCCAATTGTTTTTTCTGGAACCTAAGAAAAAAATGGTTGCAAACTTAATGGCTAAATTATAGTTTATTAAACGTCTATGGATTTCAATAATTTGCACATTTTCTATATACAAATAATGGAACTTTTAGTGTGTTCTTCAAAGGCTATTGGTGTTGTTATACATAGGTTACTATTTTTATACACATCTCTCCATTCCAAATATGTTCTAATTGGGTGGTAAATAACCCTTTATTCAGTTTCAAGGTAGCAGAGAAACTACTCACCAACCACATCAAGATTTTCCAGTATTAAAAATTGGCATTATGGGACACCTGGGTGGCTCAGTCAGTTAAGGGTCTGCCTTTGGCCCAAGTCATGATCGCAGGGTCCTGGGATCAAGCACTGCATGGGGATCCCTGCCCGGTGAGAAGTCTGCTTCTCCCTCTGTCCCTCCATCTCCCCCGCTCATGTGCTCATGTGCTCTCTCTCAAATAAATAAATAAAATCCTTAAAAAAAAAAAAAAAGACATTGTATGCTATAGTCCATACACTTGTCAGGAGACTAGTAAAGGGGAAAGACTTCAGTGATTCAAAAACCTTGTATTGCCTCTGTGGCTAAAACTGAATACTCACTTTGGAGACTTTTTAAAAATTAGTAAGCATTTAGGTTCTTCCCATATTCCCTCTTGTAGTTTACTTCCACATAAGGAGATATTTCTACATAAAAACATACTTCCACTGTGAAATGTGTAAACCTGGTGATTCACAGACCCCTGGGGATAAAAATACATTATATGTTTATAAAAAAATTTAAAAATTAATTTAAAAAATCTATTAAAAAAATACTTCCAAATAACATAGAATATTCAAACCTTACATAATGTGTTCTTGCCAAAAATCTTGTAGAATTTAAGAACTGGAGTTTATCAATATTAGTCTAAAAACATCCTTTTATAAGTATCATTTGATCCAGGATACCTGCGTGGTTCAATCAATTTAGCATCTGCCTTATGCTCGGGTCATGATCCTGAGGTCTTGGGATGGAGACCCACAACAGGCTCCCTCCTCAGCAGTGAGTCTGCTTCTCTCTCTGCCCCTCCCTCCACTTGTGGGCTCTCTTTCTCTCTCTCAAAAATAAATAAAATCTTAAAAATAAAAATTATTACTTGATCCAGCCATGTACCAAATAGTGGATGGCAATATTTATAGCCTAAGTAATTATTCATTGTATGTGGCCCATTCTAGGGGTAATGAGGCACAGTTATTGTCTATGGCTTTAGTGTACAAAACTCCCTATATAACTTCACACTTCACTGAAGACATTATGTGAAAGGTAAATCCAGTCCCTTTTCTGTAAAAACAATCTACCAGTTACCTTTGCTTAGAAGAGCTTTCACAATTGTTCTCTATGATTTTCACAAAATTAATAATGCTTTTTTAAAAAAGATTTTATTTATTTATTTATTTATTTATTTGTCAGAGAGAGAGAGAGAGAGAGAGAGCACAAGCAGGCAGAGAAGCAGGCAGAGGCAGAGAGAGAAGCATGAAGCAGGCTCCCCACTGAGCAAGGAGCCCGATATGGAACTCGATCCTGGAACCCTGGGATCATGACCTGAGCTGAAGGCAGTGGCTTAACCCATTGAGCCACCCAGGCGTCTCAAAATTAATAATGCTTTGTAAATATTTTAGTTTTCACTATAAATTGTGGGACTTTATTCCAGACTAGTTAGGCAGATGACTCCAGATATAATCTCAAGGCAGGACATAGACCCTAAAATGAGCAAAGAGACAGCTCTAAATTTAAGTAGAGATTACGTATGCTTGACCATCATTCTTACAGAATAGCAAAGCAATTTTAATTTCTTGTTCCTTGACCCTTACTAATATGCTTTTGAAATCACTCAAAAAGCCCTCTTTAGTAAGGAACTTAGGAAGCTAGACTGTAGCTGTCAGATGACCAATTGAATAGAAAATTGAAATAGATGGGAAAAAGCGTTTCCACTGAATGATTTTGCACCAGAGTGTGGTAATCACCTCTGTAATGTTTGGCTAATGCCCTTCTTTTCTTCATTACCTTCCATCAACTTCCATCATGCTTCACTTCCTTTCCAGGACTCAGGGTGGCTCTCACTCCTCCCTACACCAATTTCATTTGGTACCAGTCCATTTCACACCATTCCAACAACTTTGTTCTCATCAGTTTATGCTCACTATCTTTCTGAATATCTTACATTGTAAGTGAGCTATACCACTATATCACTTCCTCTCTTATGTATTTAAAGCAGCCTCAAAATTCATCAACAAGGAATGAGTACATAAAAAAGAGATCTTAAAATGAATAGAAAAACTAGGAATACCTGTTAAAATAACAGACCAAATTAAAAAAAATCACCAACCCTATTTAACTTAAACACTTCAAAATAAAGTTATATTAGAGAGCAGAAAGCAGCCTATTGATCATTTAGATCTGCATTCAGACTGCTCAGTTTCCTATCTAGTCCATAGGAGATCTGACCATGTATTCCAATCCTTAGCCCAAATCCTGCAATAGAAAAAAATCATCCCCTAAAAGAGAGGCTGGAAAAGTATGTTACACTTATGTTACCAACAAGCAAGTCTTATTCACTACAAGTATTTAACAAATACCTAAGTGTGTCTGAGAAATACATTTGACTTTAGAATACAAAAATGAACAAAATTTTATTATCATCCTTCTATTTCTTTAAGTATTTTATTTATTTATTGGAGAGACAGAGCATGGATGGGGGTGCATAGGGACAAGCAGACTCCCCAGTGAACAGGGAGCCTGAGATGTCCGGGGCTCAGCTCGGGAGCTGGATCCCAGGATGCTTAGATTATGAACTGAGCCAAAGTCAGATGCTTAACTGACTGAGACACCCAAGCACCCCAATTATCAACCCTTTAAGTCTTACAGTCCAGTGTAAGATTAAAATGATACTAGAAATATGCTACATATGCATTTGTCTGTCTTATCTGATTGTTCAACCTAATAATTTCTCACTTTCTCAACAAGATCATAAACTTCAAGAGTAATTATTTTAAATTATGTGTATGTTACTGGTGCCCTGACATGCTTCCTCCTCCTCCAACTTCCAGAATATAGTAAGGGCAGAGAAGTCTACAGTAAACTTTATTGGAAAGCATAGTGTCAAACAAAAGGGCAGGGGTAGGTAATATGATTTTCTAAACCACCCAGAAGTTAAGGTATTTGCCAAATTTATCTGGCCTAGACTTTTCTTCATGTGGCAACAACTTATCTGTACCTTCACAATTATGGTTCTACATTCAAGAAAAGAATCCATGCTCCATACCCAGCAATTTGGAGCTGTTTTCAAAGTATTTAAAAGACAAAAATCTTGTTTTCTTTCATAAATTATCTAGTGATTTTTGTCTCCTTGTATATTCTTTGTAGTCTTTAATCTAGAGAACAAACTGATTAGCAATGTAAAATCTTCCATATAGTTATCGGTGTTTTGGCATATTGAATCCAAGGATATCTCAAAAACACCATAATGCTCTCTTCAACATCCTTCATGCATACCTTATGTGTGTTATTAGAAGAAATTGAAAAGCACATCAATGATATGCACGTAATTGATGATATGTAAAAGACCTACAAATATATATCCCAAATTCAAAGGAAAATTGAACACTCTCTAAAACAAAATGAAGTGAAATATCAATGGGAAATGGATAACCTATTTGAAAAGCTCTACCTGATAACAAAAAGACAGAAATATCAAGGAAAATGCAGAGGAAATAATAATGCAAGAGAAATCACGATGGCAGATCTGAGATTAAGCACTTAATCACAATTTTCTTTTGAACTCTACATTTTAAGCTTCTTGTGCTGGATTAAGTATCATCAACTCAGTATCACCCCTCCCTTTTATGTTCTTACTAAATTATAGAAGACAGTGAGAAAATAAATTTCCTAGAATCTCCTTCCCAATATGGACCTGGATTTGTTTTTCAATGAGAGGAAATCCCCAGAGATTTGGAAGGCATTTAAAAAGGAGGGTCCAAATATTAATCCAATGTCAGAAGTAGCTTACCTTTTTGGTTAGGGATAAGATTCAAAAGAGCTTCCTGGTGAGGATTTGAGAACCACCTGCCTTCTGAGAGTTGCCATGAACTCCTTAAAGATTTTTCAGACCTGAAGGGTGCCTGGGTGACACAGTTGGTTAAGCAGCTGTCTTTCACTCAGGTCATGATCCCAGCGTCCTGGGATCAAGTCCTGCATCAGGCTCCCTGCTTAGCAGAGAGCCTGCTTCTCCCTCTACCTCTGCCTGCTGCTCTGCTTACTTGTACTCTCTATCTCTGTGTCAAATAAATAAAACCTTCCCCCAAAAAAGAGTCTTCAGACCTAAGGTGGGTTTTCACAAATCTGATGGAACCCTAATTTTGTCACCGTAAACTGACTGGTATTGGCTGATTGCTTCTGTCACTCTACCAAGGATTGTGAAAGCACCAATTTCCTAACATGAACATATTTAATACCTAGAATGTATTGAGTGGCTTCTGGTTTCCTGAAGAAAACATGAAAGAACTGTAGTGAACAAACTGTGCTACATCTACTCACAGGTGATTCCTGAGGAACACAAGATGAACTTTTTAGCAAGACACAAAAAGGCATGGATGGACCTTAAATGTATATTTCCAAGGGAAAGAAGTAAAACTCAATATGCTACATATTGTATGATTCCAACTAGAATATGACATTCTGGAAAAAGTCAAACTTTATAGATGATGAAAAGATCAGTGGTTACCAAGGGCTTGCAGTAAGAAAGGACGGTTTGAGTAGGTGTAGTTCAGGGGATATTTTTACCACAGTGATACTACCTTCTATGGTACTATATATACTGTATGGTTGTATAACCATATACATTTGTCTTTCCCATAGACCTTTACAACATAAAGACAGAACCTCAATGTTTGCAAATTTTAGAAAATCATTTTGAAGGTTGGAGGATTCCAAGATAGAATAAAGACTGTGATAAATCAACCTCCCTATATTACAAATGTATGAAATAATTTCACTGCAATGTTTAGGGGACATTTGTGGTGCTCTAGGCATTTAGAAGGGAATGGAACCAAGAAGGCAAAAGGCAAAACCAAAACTAAACTAAACTAAACTAAACAAAGCCACCACCGACAAAAACTGCACATAATCATTGTAGTTCTAATTGTTTCCTGTGCTATATGGAGTTAGCGAAGCCTGATACTGCTATACACGTATACTAGAATTGAACAGTTAAGTAAATGGGTAGTACCTGGTGGAAGGAAGGTGCATCACAGAGTGGCAGTAGTCCCATAAGTAAGGGGAGGAGGCTAGAATAATTGTGTAGTGATGGATTAGAGTTGGAGGCATCAGTATTATGTTTAACTTAATATAGATACAGATGGTTACATATAGAAATATTTACAGATACCTATATATCCCCCGGTTAGCATACACACAAATTCACTTGCTGTGTCAGCTAAAAAGGCCTAGAAACAAGTCTGAGCGACAACAAGAGCACCCACCACACGCATCCAGCCTTCTAATTCTATACTCAAATAAAAAGAACAAGGGTCCTTGGAGAAATGGCCAATTCTATGCCAGGAGTAAGATATTTAGAAGATGGCATATCCTGTTGTGCCAACATGTAAGAAAATGCTAAAGACACAAATATGAAGTTGACAAATACATAGTCCAAAAAAAAAAAAAAAGGACTATTACATCTATGAAAGTAGGAGAGGAAGAGTTCTGAAAAACAAAGACACAAAATAAGTGTTGACAAATGTTTAAATTTTAAGCAGTTCCATTTTGAATGAAAATAACATGTTGTTTATAAAATTATTTTCATTAAATTAATTTTATACTTTTGTTTCCACTTTAATGTTCTACAGAATAATTTTACTACATTTTGAAAAGTATTTGTGATTTCTGAAATAAATGACACATGAACAATACTTCATGTCCTATAATTATTCCTATTGTAATGGACCCTCAATATTAAGATAGTCATTTCTTCCATTCACACTGTTAGCCTAAGACTATAAAAAAATTAAACTGAGCAGCAAATTGATATGCTTTTTATAAGACAATACATTTCATAATTCCTCAAAGAAACTATTGATCCATTACTGGCAAAGCAGAGAGAAAAAATAATAACCCTCAAACTCTGGAATTTAGGTACTAATGTAGATTTATGTGGAACAAAAACCAGATCTCCTTCAGGCTAGACTTAATCACTCTATGAAGAAAAAAAAATGTATAAAAAGGATATTCATAAAATCTTTTCTCCATTACTTTTTTCCCTGTGATATTGTTTGAAATGTTTAATGCTTTTATATGCTTTGAAGTTTTAATAAAACATTTTCAAGAACTTTTCCCTATTTTATATTGTATAAGATAAAATAAATTTCTACTTACTAAATGGCTTCCTGACATTGGCCATTACTGAACATTTGAGTACCTGCTACATTTAAACCAAATAGCCCTAAAATACTGAGAGTCCAAGGTGCCACTGGGAACAGTTTTTCAAACAGTGAAAAGCAAATTCTTACTGAAAAAATTACATCTCTTTGGAATGGTTAAAAAGAGTAAGAGAAGGATTTCACTGTCAATTCCAAAGAAACATGATGTTAACCTATATGAAACAATCCTTCTGCCACATACTACTTCTGTGACCTTAGACAGTTTATTAAAATATTATGATCAATCTGTCCTCTTGTTGTTGTTCTTGAACAAGGGATTGGAAATGTAGTAAGGATGGCAACTGACATGATTTATAAAATTCTTAGTAACATGATTTACCCTATGCTACTCATTGGAGTCATGTAATAATCAAAGTGAAATCTCAAATCCAGCTGAAGGGAGTGACTTTTAGTATACATTTTAATACAAAATACTAAAGTGATCATGTACCATATATATGTGTGTGTGTAAAATATATATAAATATATAAAATATATATATGAAATAAATATATGAAATATATGAAATAAATAAATGTCACATAAATAAATAAAATTATACATATATATTTGTGTGTGTGTATATATATATATGTGTGTGTGTGTGTATCCTTCATGAGGAGAGAAGAAAAGAAACTGGTTAAGTTTGAAAATCTTGTAATTACTTTGGCTATTTCAAATGAAGGCCATAGCAAACTATTATTGTAAACTCTGTCTTAGAACCTTTTTAATTGTGTAAATTATCTACTGGTAAAAATTATGAAGTTTGACAATGCCAGGTGTTAGAAAGACTATAGATAAAATTATCCTTTATATATTACCTGGGTTCATGTGTAAATTAAAATATCTTCCTTAAGAAACAATTTGGCCTTATCTTGTAAAACTAAACATTCAAAAAGCCTATAAACCAGCAATTCAATTTTTAAGAATATAGCAAGAAAAATCTTCACAACAATATTTTGAACTAAAAAGCAAATTATCAGAAGATTACATAAAGCATACCTTTTAATAAAGATTTAAAAAACCTAAGCAATATCATATTTAAGCAAACACATATATGTGGTAAAACTATTTTTAAAGCAATATTAAAAGTTCACCTTTTTAAAAAAAAGATTTTACTTATTTATCTGACAGAGCACAAGCAGGGGGAGCAGCAGGCAGATGGGGAGGGAGTAGTGGGTCCCATGCAGAGCAGGGAGCTCCATGAAGAGGAGGGAACCCCATGTGGGGCTTGATCCAAGGGATCATGACCTGAGCTGAAGGCAGCCCCTTAATCAACTGAGCCACCCAGGTCCCCTAGAAGTCCACCATTTTTCAAACAATATTAAAAGTTTCATATTAGTGGAGCCTGGGTGGCTCACTTGCTTAAGTGGCTTAAGTGGCTCACTTGCATCTGTCCTCGGCTCAGGTCATGATCTTGGGATCTTGGGATCTAGCCCCGTGTTGGGCACTCTAAGGGGGAATTCTGCTTCTCCCTCACCCTCTGACCCTCCCTGTTGGCAGTCTCACACTCCCGCTCTCTCACTCTCAAATAAATAAATAAAAATTTTTAAAACATTAAAAATAAAAATAATTAAATAAAGTTCCTTATTACATGGCCAGGATGTAGGGAAGGGACAGAAGTAGAGGGCAGTATAGGGGAGGAACAAGTAAACAAAAGATATTGCTAACATTTTAGTTCTCAGACACGCTTCCTAAACAATAAATGTCCTAAACAATAAACAAGTAAACAAGTAGAAAATGGATCACCCACTGTATGATTCTGACTTTGACATTCTGAAAAAGGCAAAACTCTGGACATAATAAAAAGTGATTGCGAATGTGGAGGAGCAGAGAGAAAGAAAACACAAAGGAAAGAGCACAGATTTTGGGGGGGCAGTGAAGATATTCTGTATGATACTAGAATGGTGGACACGTGGCATTATACATTTCTCCAAACCCATAAAATGTCCAACAGGAAGAGTGAATGGGTAAAGTATGAGCTTCAGATGATGATAATGTGTTGATGCCTGTTCATCCATTGTAACAAATGTACCACTCTTGTGGGAGATGTTGGCAGTGTGCAAGGATGTGCTTATGCTGGGGCAGGAGCAATATGGGAGCTCTCTATAACTCCTCTCAATTCTGCTGAGAACCTAAAACAAGCTATAAAAAATAAAGCATTTAAAAGGGAACAAAATGTGTCCTCCTATATACATATTGAACTTTGGATTAAGTTAATTTAATTCTAAGTTACTAACTTCTATTTTAAAAACCCATCAGAATAATTTACTAAATTACAAGTGAATAAATAAAATAAAATGATTATCTGAAAAATACATAAAAATTGTTAAAATTAATTTTTGGTTAAAGGAAAAATCCCTTGGCGAACTCGAAATAGATGAGAACATTCATTACATTGTGATTGATATAATCATATTCAGCTTAACTCAAATTTAATTTTGATATATTTTTATAATCCCCCTTAAATTCATGAATATAACATTGTTGTCACTATCACTGTGTCTATTCAATAATTTATGTCCAAGTCAATAACTAGAAACAAGTAAAATAATTCAAATATATAAGGGTAGGAAAAACATAAAAATACTTACTTTATATTTATATAAAGATATCGAATTTTCTCAAAATTATTCATGTTGATGGTAAATTCTATTGTCCTATAACCTGAACCAAACTCTATGAAAACTTGATGTATGACTGAAGTGATATTACAGAGGAGTACAAAACGAATTCTTATCTCATACCATGTGCATGGATCAATTCCACTTGATTCAATAATCTGATTTTGAAAAGCAAAACTTTAATAAAAGTTTTGGAAGTACAGACAAGAGAAGAAATCTTTAAAAAGGTACAATCAAGATAAATCTAAAAAGAAAAAATATAAATAAATTTAACTACATTATAGTAAAAACCTTAATGCAGGAAATGCAAAATTAAACGTCAAAATAGAAACTGAAGATTAGCAAAGACATTTATCATCAATACAATAACAGACCATTAGTGTCCAAAAGATATAGAATAATGATTAAGATCAATAAAAGGAAAATGGTCCAAAAGAAACGTAAGAGCAAACCATAAATTCATAAAATTCATAAAAATTTTTGAAGTCATAAATATAGTAAATAAATGAATTCAAACCATAGATATTATTTACATCTACCAAATTGACCAAAATATATATATATATATATTAAAAGCTGACAATTCTTGCTGCTGCCAAGAATGTTGGGGAATAGAAAATGTTCTCCACAGATCTAGAGAGTGTGCCTGTCTGGAAAGCAATTTGGCAAGAGCTAGTAAATTTTAACAGTGTGCATAAAGAAATGCTTGGAATGTAGCAAAATGACTCCCTTTGAAAAATGGACAGCAGAAAGGAAAACATAACCACATATGTATATGTATATATGTATATGTATATATGTATATGTGTATATGTGTATATGTATATATGTATATATGTATATGTGTATATGTATATATATACATCAAAATATGAAACTAACTGAAAATGTATCCCCATAAACCCAAAAAACTATATATATATATAAAACTTCAAGGCAAACACTGCATCAGCAGGGGGATGAGAAGTGTGTCTACCAGAGCTGAGAACAAAAGAACATGAATATAGTCAAAGGTACTCACCAAAGTGCGGAAAGTCAGCAAGTGGGGGAACTGTAACTGAAACTGAAATTGGAAGAGTTTAGTGCATCTACATTTTAAGTAACTAAGAGTTCCGAAGCAAGATCTGAAGGAGTCTCTATTAGTTATCTACTGCTTCATAACAAATTACCATGACCTTAGTGGCTTAAAATAACACACACTTATTATTCCACAGCTCCTGTGTGTCAGAGTCTGGGAGCATGACTTAATGGGTCCTCTGCTTAAGGGTCTCAGAGGACTGCTATCAAAATGTTGGTTGATCTGCATTCCCATCTGAAGCCGCTACTGGGGAAGAGTATTCGGGTTGTTGGCAAAATCAAGTTCCTTGCAGTTTTAAAAGTGAGTACCCTGGTTTCTTGCTGGCTGTCTCCTGCAGGATACCCTAACTTGCTTGCAATGTGGATCTCTAGGAATGATCTCTTCCTTAAAGCCAGGTAAAGGAAAAGGTCTCTAAAGCAAGTCTGCTAGTAAAATGTGATTCTAAATGTAACATAATCATAGGAATGGCATATCATTCTTTATACTATAGTCTATTGGTTAGAAAAAAGTCAGAGTTGCTGCCCACACTCACACAGAAAGGATTACACAGAGTTATGAATACTATGACATAGGGATTATGGCAGACCACATGCCCCCTCTGTCCATGTCAGGGCAAAAGAACAACAGCCACTGAAGTAGTCTTCCAGAACAAAGCCCGATACTGGCGGGGGTGGGAAGGTGGGGGGACCTGAGAGATACGGATTTCAAATTTGAGGTAAATAACAATGAAAGAAGAAAAAAAATTGTGAAGCGTAAGGAAAGGAAGAAGAGTCAGGAGATTTCAGAGAATATGAAGTCAGACCTATTTAATTATGATGAGACAGAAAAGCAAGTTTGTAGCCACTTCTCTCATCTAACAATTCAGATACATTAATTTCATATAAAAAGGAGCAAGGAAAGTAACACAGTCAAATTTCACTCCAATATCTCATAAGACAAAGACCTAAGAAGCTGAATAATAAACATAGAGGAAATCTTTTATTTATTGGAAAATATACCCATGAAACAGATGAAAAGTATGAACTAATATTTTTACCTAAAAGTAATAAGAAAGTGATAAAATATATGAAAAAATCCACTGCATTATTTAATTAGATAAACTAACAAATATTATGATAAACTCAAGAAAGAAAATATAAAATAGTAAATATATATATATATATTAGAGTGGAGGCAAAACTATTAAGAAAGTTGGTAAACATAATAGTTGCTGCCTTAAAAAGCAAATTTTGGAAAAAATAAAATTTTAACCAACTGAGCCACCCAGGCGTCCCCGAAAAAAATAAAATTTAAAAAAATGAATAGAATTGAAGAGATTCAACACTTTGAGAAAGAAATGAGTACAAAAAAGGTATGTATCATAACCCAAAGGGAAAAATCCAAAAGAGATACATCATAATCCTTAGCATGTATCCCTAGTAAACACAACTTCAAACAACATAAAACAACAATTGACAAAAGTAGAAGAAGATATCTAAAAACCCACAATTAGACTGGGAGACTTTATTTAAATTATTCAGAGTACAATTTATGGCAAAATTGAATTAAACTAAAATACGGTAACAAGAAACTAGAGAATCCTCATTTAATTTGAAATTAAACCAAGGGCTTCAAAATTCATGCATCAAAGGACTAAAACTGACAATCAGAAAAATTAAGGTGAATTTTAAGTGACAAAAAATAAAAATACAGTATATTAGAACTTGTGAGAGGCATCAAGAGATATGCTTACAAAGAAATTCAGAACCTAGTTACATATATTAGAAAATGAGGAAGGAAAATCAATTATTTAAAGCTTACATTTCAGAATATAAATTTAAACTTAATAAATGTAGACATAAAATTAATAATAAAATAGTAAAATTAAATAAAATAGGAAACAGAATATTTTATTTTTAACCCTGTTTTTGTATTGTTTTTTATTATTATGTTAAATTAGACTGCACATAGTACATCATTAGTTTTTGATGTAGTGTTCAACGATTCATTAGTTGCATATAAATCACAAATACCCCAGGAAGATTTAGAAAAACAAAATAAGAAAATATGCAACTTGTCAATAGCACCAATGTAAAGGAGGTCTCACTACAAATTTTATACCCTTACAGGTTTGTTGTGTTTTTTTTTTTTAATTTTATTTATTTATTTGAGAGAGAGAGAGAGTCTGAGAGAGAGAGAAAGAGAGCACGAGCAGGGCAGAGGGAGAAGCAGACTCTCAGGTGAACAGGGAGCCCGCTGCAGGGCTAGTTCCAGGACTCCGGGATCATAGTCTGAACCCAAGGCAGATACTTAACCAAATGAGCCACCCAGGTTCCCAGCCCTTACAGTTTTTAGAAACAGAGGAAATATTTCCTTAAAAAAAAAAAAAAAAAAGATTTATTTATTTATTTTAGAGAGAGGGAAAGCATGAGCAGGAGAGAAGAGCAGAAGGAGAGGGAGAGAAAATATTAACCAGGCTCCACACGGGGCTAGAAACCAAGAGTCAGACACTTAACTAACTCTGCCACCCAGGGTCCCCTTTCCTTTTTTTTTTTTTTTTTTTTAATGAAGAAAGTATAACTTAATTACAATACCAGCAAAGGATCTTCTTCTAAAAACATAAAATTATAAAACAACAGACCCTGTAGATATAAATGCAAAAATTCTCAAGAAGGTATAAATTAAATCTTGCAGTATATAAAGAGATAATATATCACATTAAATAAATCTGAATGTGATTATTATTCATAATATATGTTTTACATATAATGCATATATATAAAAGGATCTTCTATAAACAGACGAATAAATAGAAACTCAAGAGAATATATGAAAAAACCACTGCAACAGGGTATTTCACAAAGGGGTATCGGATAGGTCAACAAACACAAGAAATACCAGTATATACCCACCAGAATGGTTAAAATGAAAGAAAAAGATACCAAGTGTTCGTGAGGATGAAGAGCAATTGGGACTGTTATATATTAGGGGTGTAATATGCCGACACCACTTGGAGAATTCTTTGTGTGGACTAAAGTTAGGTACCAATATTGGTGTGACACAGCAATTCTATTTCTCACTTCTATGTTACAGAAAGGCATACATGTGTTCACCCAAAGACATGAATTTTCAAAACACTATCTATAATTGATGCCAAACGCAAATTATTTAAAATAGTTAAATGTCCATCTAGGTATAGAATGGATAAATTATATAAAGTATATTCTCCCACCAGAATAGCATAAAACGGGAAAGCACAATCCACAAGTTAGAATATACATACAGGGCTGAGTCTCACAAACATCACATCACATGTAGGCAGACAGACAGAAAAGAGTTATGCTATATCCATCCATTTTTATATCAAGTCATCCAGAGTGTTATAAATCAGGGTAAACCTCTCTTTGAGGGGTTTCTACCTAGAAAGGAAACATAAAAGGGACTTCTGTATTCTTGTGTTTCCTCATCTAGATACGAGACACAATGTTAATTTATAAATTTGCAGTAGGTTGGTAACTTCCCTGTTCTGTTACACATCAATCAACAGCTAAAGAATTGGCCTATGTCTTCAGAGTAGATTCAGCCTACGGGTCACCTGGCCTACACAAACACATAGGAGGAAAATACAAAGTAGTTTTAAAAATATCTGCTGATTTCAGAATTTTCTCAGTAAACTGAGTTCATATTATAGCTTACCCCAATTCTGACTGCATAGGTTCTAAGTCTCCAATATAAAATCTCACTTTTTTTTTTCCAAGATTTTATTTACTTATTGGACAGAGATCACAAGTAGGCAGAGAGGCAGGCATATAGAGAGAGAGGAGGAAAGCAGGCTCCCCGCTGAACAGAGGGCCCGATGCGGAGCTTGATCCCAGGACCCACTGAGCCACCTAGGTGCCCCATAAAATCTCACTTTCTATATGAAATTGAATAATAGTTTTTGTGATGATTGCTTAAGAAATCATATATAAATCCCTTAATCCAAAGCCTTGAAAATAGGAAATATAATGTCTGCCCCTTAGAATTTATTTTATTTTCTTCCCAACTTAAAGTCATCTGTGTAACCTGTAAATATATGATACATAGACAGTTTTAGCATACACAATTAATTAAACATCCTTGGAAGCCATCACAGAGCTTTGATGTCAGCTCCCTGGATGTTCCCCAAATACTCCAGCTTGTTCAATTCCTTCTGCCCTTTAATTTAATGAGAATTGGCTTGAATATCATCTTATATATAGCCAGGATTTCTGAATTCTTACTTTTGCTGAGTTCCCCATGGCCACTCTGTTCATATTTTAATTTTCTTTTATATTTTAACATACTAGATATCTCACTACTCTCCTTGTTCCTAACATACTGCTGATTCAGTTATGAAAACTTCATTATGCTTTAGGTATGAGCAATTCAAAATGAAGAGTTTATAACATTATATAATGTGATTTCTACGGTTTAAATAGAGTTTTAAAGGATAGCAAGGATCTGATTTGATTTGGAAAAGACAGAACCCTGACAAGTAGCTGTATCAACTTCCTATGAAATGACCAAGAATCCTGAATCTTTAAAAAAAAAAAAAAAGTCCTGCATAGAAACAACAAAATGAAGGAAAGCAGAGGATTATATGAGTTTTACTTTAGGTTTAAGCAAGGCAGGAAGAATGGAGACTGCTAAGGATAGACCTCACAGGTAGTGAAAAGCCCTGCTGAATGTCAGTAGAAAACCTGTGGCCTCAAAAAAAAAAAAAAAAAAAAAAGAAAAAGAAAGGAAAAGAAAAGAAAAGAAAAGAAAAAGGAGAAGAGAAGAGAAGAGAGGAGAAGAGAAGAGAAAAGAAAAGAAAAGAGAAAAAAATGCTTCAGAATTCCAAGGTTCTCCATATCTGGACCATTTCTCCTTGATGGCCCATTTTTCTCTGAGCAATCTTTATCTCCTGTTGATATCAATATTCTCATGCTTGCAGCAATGCCATCGATACAATAAGATTTTACTTCATATTCAGATAAAACATTTAGAGGATTAATCCCTGTCCAGGAGTGTTTGCACTTTGCAATGTATTAGTTCTTTAACTAGCAAGGTAATATTATGAAGGCGAAAGTATTTACTTTGGTTAGTGATCGAAGAAATCTTCAGCACACTAAAAAGTATGTAATATAATCAATGATCTATCCTGAATCCAGAGAGTAGGGTGGCCTTCAGTAGAAAATTTATGTCAGAATTTATGTATTAGAAATTAGTTATAAAATTTTAGTAAAGAGGGGTGTCTGGGTGGCTGGTTAAGCGTCTGCCTCCGCTCTGGTCATGATCCTATGGTCCTGGGATTAAGTCCCGCATCCAGCTCCCTGCTCAACAGGCAACCTGCTTCTCCCTCTCCCACTCCCCCTGCTGGTGTTCCCTCTTTCACTGTGTCTCTCTCTAGCAAATAAATAAAATATTTTTTTTTTTAAAAGAAAAAAGTTAAAAAAAAAAAAAAACTTTAGTAAGGAAAACAACGCAGTATTTGTTATTGGGCTTACTGTGTCGTCACTCCGCCCCTTTTCCTGCCTCCCCACCTCCCCCTGCCCTCAGCCCTGCCAAATTCCTACATTGAAGACTACCATCAGTACCTCAGAATGTGACCTTATTTGGAAATAGAGTTGTTTCAGTTGTCATTCATTATGTTAAAATTAGATCATTGGGATGGTTGCTAATCCCCTATGACCGGTATCCTTATAAAAAGGAGAAATTTGGACACAGAGATGTTATGTACAAAATGGAAAACTCTATGTGAAGATTGAAATTACATTGCCATAAGCCAAGAAATGGGCACAGTTAGAAAAAAGACCTGGAACAGATCCTTCCTTAGCACCTTCAAAGGGAGCATGACCTGGCTGACACCTTGATCTTGGTATTTCAAGCCCCTAGAACTGTGAGATAATTCATTGCTGTTGTTAATCAACTCAGTTTGTAGTACTTTGTTACAGCAGGCTTAGTAAACTAATGCAGTATTCTATTTTCGCTTTAACTTTTACATAGTCTCTTCTGTTCGAAGGGTAGAGGATTGAAGTGGTAGTATAAGGGGTTGAGAGGATGTGCTTGTATAAGACTGTTACTCCATTCTACATAGAAAAGGACCTTAAAAATGGATTCTCATTGTGATACTGTGTTTTGATGTATGAGATATGCATCAAGAGCAAGACTAAAAAGAAAATTGTGAGCTAATATATCTCTTATGCAAACAAATAGTGAATATAAGTAATTAGATAAGAAAAGATTGCATACCATCTAGTAGACCAAGAAAGACCATCATATCAAAAAACTTCTAACTCCTGTAGCAGAAGAAAAGCTTTTAGTTTGGAGAAATCTAGGTAGATAGAGACCATTGACACAGATAGGCTTAAAGCTAACTAAAAAGTCATCAGGTTAGATAGTTCTATATTATTGTGAGGGAGGTGAATGGAAATATATTAAATAATAATTAGTGATAATAGTGGTGATAATATTTGTCATAGAAATAATCAGTATGTGTATCATTATTAAGAAGATAGTAGCAGATTTTACTTTCAGATTAACATTTTTAAATTTAAATTAATCTTTATGTTTTATAATTTGCTTAAATGCCATGTTGCTATTAAATAGTGTGACACGGTTGTAGAAATAAAAAGAAGCCAGGTATATACTATAAATACTTTTAAATAATTTTATTGGGGGAGATGTTTGTAAAGGATAAGGGGGGGGGGAAAGACAGTCTGGAAAGAAAATAAAAGTAAGTTCAAGGAAAATTAAGAGACTGTGGTCTCAACTTAAAAAAAAAAAAAAGCTTCTAGAGGCGCCTGGGTGACTCAGTAGGTTAAAGACTCTGCCTTCGGCTCAGCTCATGATCCCAGGATCCTGGGATCAAACCCCATGTTGGGCTCTCTGCTCAGAGAATAAAAATCTTTTAAGTGGAGATTCTTTAAAAAACACATGTGAAAAATCTTTTCAAATAAAGAGTGTATCACCAGTTGATATAGATATAAATGTCCTTCAGCTTATTTTAAGGAACATAAATGCCAAATTCGTATTTTAAGAGTTTATTTGTTTTCTCATGGGAATTGATTCTTTACAAAAATGTTTTCAGGGGTGCCTGAGTGGCTCACTGGGTTTGGTCTGCATTTGGTCTCGAGGTCCTGGGGTTGAGCCCTGCATCGGGCTCTCTGCTCAGCGGGGAGCCTGCTTTCCTCTCTCTCTCTGCCTGTCTCTCTCCGTACTTGTGATCTCTGTCTGTCAAATAAATAAATGAAATCTTAAAAAAAATAAAAAATAAAAACAATTTAAAAAGCTTATAAATTGGGGCGCCTGGGTGGCTCAGTGGGTTAAGTCGCTGCCTTCGGCTCAGGTCATGATCTCAGGGTCCTGGGATCAAGTCCCACATCGGGCTCTCTGCTCAGCAAGAAGCCTGCTTCCCTCTCTCTCTCTCTCTGCCTGCCTCTCCGTCTACTTGTGATCTCTCTCTGTCAAATAAATAAATAAAATCTTTAAAAAAAAAAAAAAAAGCTTATAAATTGAGTGGTGCTGTGTGAATCTGGAATTTAGAATACTCGTATTAAGTCCATACACAATGGAGGTGATCGCCTACTATAATGCTATCTATAGATCACAGAGGAGAAACCATGAGCACCAAAGAATAACAGCACGGGAACACAAATGGAAAGGCTGCTCATATATTTAGTCCACATAAAATGGATCTGACATATGTAAGATCAAGATTTTTTTAATTGTCCCCACACCCCCATCCCTCAAAGAATTTTTTGTGATAAGGTATGGATAAATGGAATTTTGCTAGCTTCATATGCCATGTTCAGTAAATATTTTATTTTATATCCCCCCAAAATACAAAGATATACAATTTTTACATGTGGGTAAGAGTTTAAGAGCTCTTATCGCATTTTAGTTATCTTCATCAATACCTGGGAATGGGAAGAAATGGGATTTAAACTACTAAAGTGACAAGATTCTACAAAAATAGAAATAGTGAACCATTTGGAGTAAGAATTTTTAAATCAAAATTTGTAACTGTCATACATTTACTAAATAAAACTTTAAATTTAATAAAAAATTTCCATAATCTCTAATTCTGCATGCTATGTCTATTGAAATTTCATGTCCTCAAATCTTGAATAACCCAAGTTAAGTGTTTTTTCTTAGCAATGGTATATACAGTCCTGAGTTTAAGAGGTAGTGTGTTGGGAGCTGAAAAGTTACCAAATTATCATCAGGCTGGCTAGCTCTCAGCTCAGGTCATGGGTCTCGGGGTCCTTGGACTGAGCTGTGTCCAGGTTCCTAGCAAAGCAGGGAGCCTGCTTCTCCCTCTTTCTCTGCCCTTAACCCCTGGTGCTTGCTCTCTCTCAGGCTCTCTGTCTCTCTGTCTCTCTCTCTCTCAAATTAAAAAAAAAAAAAAAACAAAAAACTAAAAATCTTTAAAAAAAAAACTAGCTTTTTCTCCATTTCACGTTTTTTTGGGGGTTTTTTGTTTTGTTTTGTTTTGTTTTGAGAGGGAGAGAAAGAGAGAATATGAGAGGAGAGAGGTCAGCGGGAAAAGCAGACTCCCTGCTGAGCAGAGTCTGATGCGGGACTCAATCCCAGGACTCCAGGATCATGACCTGAGCCAAAGGCAGTCGCCCAACCAAGTGAGCCACCCAGGCACCCCTCATGTTTTTTCTATTCCAATCTGCTAAGATGTTAATGTGATGATTGAGGTTAACACCCCATTTGCTATGAGATAACAGGAAAACAAAATTGAAGAATCTAGAATTTCATAACTTGCTGGTAAAAGTATAATATTGGTAAAATCACTGTGGAAAACTGCAAACATTGCAGTACAGAGCCCATTTATTCCCCCTATCTTGGCTCATGAAAGGCAAGTACCAAGTCGACTTATTCAACTCACTTGTTCCAAAAACCCCAGGGACTCTTTCTCACAGCATATCAGAGTGTACCCTAAATCACATAATAATATCACTTATAAAATGGTTAAAATTGAAAATAAAATAATATTTAATAGGAGAAAAATGGGGTTAATTATATAGTAGAAACCAAACATCACATGACATATTAAGGTGGTCTTTATTGTTTGGATCAAAACCTTGCTTATTTTATTCTTCTCTCTTTATTGTGAAGAGTTTAGTAAGAATAAAATAAATAAATATAAATATACATGCATTGTGAATCTATTTCTTGAGACGATATGAAACCTCCAACGTGCTGAACCTGAGAACTCAAAATAATAATGTGGGGGTCCCTAGGTGGTTCAGTCGTTGGGTGTCTGTCTGCTTTCAGCTCAGGTTATGATTCCAGGGTTGGGATTGAGCCCCACATCAGGTTCCCTTCTCAGCGGGGAGTCTGCATCTCCCTCTCCCACATACCCTGCTTGTGTTCCTGCTTTCGCTATCTCTCTCTCTGTGTCAAATAAATAAATAAACAAATAAATAATCTCAAAATAATAATGTGATAACAAAAACCTTAAATGTTTTGATGTCCTAGACACCAGAACTGGTCTAGAAGTCCATACCTAGACGTCTCAATTAGTGCCACTGGAGTTAGAAGTTGTTCAGCAGTATCTCTCTTATCCTCTTAGCTATCAGTCTGAAGTGTCCCCAGATTTCCTAGTTTGTGCCAGATAATCACAGAAAATATTCTAAAGATATTTGACAATTTTAATGTGTAACTTTTGCAGTAATTCAGCTACTTCTAGATTCATAGTGTCTCTCATTTATGTTTAGAAGTAGACAAATTATACTAAGTATGCTTTATTAATGATTCACTTAACATGAAGCATTAATTAGGCACCTAATAAATTCATATTAGTAGAGGAAAAATCTGTAATTATAATGATAAAAGCTTTCTCCTGGTAATCAAGTCATAATTCCAATTTTTCAAATGTATCAAATATAAAATTTACAACTGTTTCAGGACCAGAACTGAGGTTGGTTTATCTCTTTTTTATGTACTACCATCATACCTGGAAATATATCAAAGTATAAATTGATTTTTCTGCACAGAAAGAGTAAATAAAGATGAATGTATTGCTCATTTCAAATGCTATGATCCCTGCTCCCAATTTGTGCATTTATTCTAAGCTGAGATCCTATGGATGCCTTTGCGTGGATGGCATTATTTCAAATGATATCTTTATGGAATGTTTCTTCCTCAGAAGTCCCCATATTCTAATGCATTTGTGGAATTCAGCCATGCATACAAACAACAATTTTTCAAATCCCTGATTCTAAAAAAAAAAAAAAGTGCCTTTTTCTGGCTATTCCACAGCATGATGTCCAACTAAAGTGTTATAATTATCTAATGATAACCAAAGCAGAGAAGAAAACTATTGTCCACTGACAACAAGAAAGAAACACAAAAACAACACAAGTAAGTGAAAGGGAGCCGCTGTGGAACACCTGTAAACACATTTATCTTTTTTAAAGAATATAATTGTAAAGTACAGAGAATTTGAATTTTGGAATAGTGGCTCTCTCTACTCTTCTTTAAATATTATCTTTTGGCAAAGTTCCCCAGTTTTTTCTCTATTGCATTGCTATTTCATTGCTATTCCTTCTCCCTCTCCATCCCTGTCTCCTCTTCCAACTTTGAAATGCTGGAGTGTCTCAAAACACATTTCTCAGATCTCCATTCTTTTCTTTCTTTCTTTACTTTCTTGAAATATCATCCACTGGTGACTTTGAAATAAACATCTCTACCAGTGACCTCTCCCCTAAATGATAGAATCTACATTGGTATGGAGGTACTTGGTTGCTTAATAAATAATTCAGATTTAACATTATCCAAGTGAAATGAGTAATTTCTATCACTCTCTTTAACCTTTCCTGCCCTATTTTTCCTGGATCAGTAACTGCCATTCCCATTAACTCATCTGCTCAAGCTTAAAACTTAATAGTTGTTGGTCTCTCCATTCATTCTTTCATTACCACATTCAGTCAGCATGATCTATAGGTGCCACCTTAAAAAGACTTACCAAATAGGATTCATCACGACCTCTCCTGCACAAGCCACCGTACACCAGTAATCTCCTAACCATTGTTTGATTCTAGTAAGTCTAAAAGGCAACCCATGTGATCTTTTGTAAATGACAATCATACCTGTCACTCCCTTGTTTAAAGGTTTGTCTCCAACTCATAATAAAATCCAGATAGTTATCTCCGAGTTAAAATCCAAATGGATTATAGGGCCTTACATGATCAGTTTGTCATAGGAAGAAGCTTAATCCGATTAACTTTCCAACTGTTCTCCCATTTACTATGCTCAGGAAATCTTGCATTTTTCTCTACGCCTTTAAAATATCAAATTCCTTTCTGCCTCATGTTCTTAGTACTTTCTGTCTCTGCTCCCAAAATATTCTTTCTCCAAGATCTTTGCATGGTAATTACCTGACTCCAGAAAAATCTCTGCTTAAATTTCATTTTCTCAGAGCCTGGCCAACATAAAAAAAAGTCCGTTTAGTAAGACTCTCCAACCACCAAGAATACATGCTTGCTTCTATACCCAACTTTAATTTTTCTCAATATTTATCCATAATATATAGAAGGATATATAATACTTTCTTGGATTATTTGCTGTGTGTATCTCTCCCACTAAGATTTAAGTGACAAAAAGATAGAAACATATGCCCACCACTCTATGCCCAAAGCCTAGAACAGGCCAATAATGGCCATCTAATAAATCCTACAAAAATAGAGCTGTCCTCATTTTTAAGGTTTATTTTTTTTTAACTTGGAGTATATAAGATAAGATTTGTCACAAATATCAGATCAAAGCATAATTTTACGATTGACCTATTTATGATTGTATCTTTCTTATTTTTAGTAATGTAATAAGAACACACAAACACATTAGGGGTCAAAATAAAAGCCCGAATCTAGACAATAACTTCGCTACGCATGACTTCTAGTCAGTGAAATTTTATGACTTGAGCAGAGTTTTCAGTACACCCCCCCAACTTCATCTTTATAACAGAATACAGCTAGCTAAAGAAAAGAATTCAGTAGCAACATCTTCAACAACAGGAGGTGACAAGTTATCCTGAAAGTGTTAGAAAAAAGTGCTTGAGGAGAAAAAAGTCAGGTTCTATACAAAATTAAAAGCTGTGCAGAGGTAGCAGAGAGAAAATAAAGGAAAAGTTCTGAGGATCCTAAAAGCCCAGGGTGAGAAAAATCAACCACGAATACTCACACTAAGAAAATCCTTAGCAAGTTCAGCAAAGTTCTAATAGTGAAATTGAGAAAGAAATGAAAAGAAAGAAGGGATGATGGAAAGGAAGGCAGGAAAGGAGGAAGGGATAGAGGAATAAAGGAAGGAAGGGAAAAACGGGACCACTAATGGGTCATGGGGCAGAGATGCTTTGGAAAGAAAAACTATAAAACATAATCGAATCGAATAGGGCAGATACAATAGAGGCAAAGATTTGTTTATTTGGTGGTACAGGATTCCAGAGAAAGCAGATCAGAGAACTGTGGGGATGCAATTCAGACTAGTCATATGTTAAAATTTTTAAGATAACAACATAAAAGAGGATTTTCTACTAATGTACCCACACCCCCTAAACAGAAGCCTCTTCCTAAAGTATAGGAACATCCATCTCATTTCCTTCTGTACTTCTCTACCACTCTTTCTATCTTTGTCATCTGTCATCGTTCTATCATATATGTCAAATACTTTGAGTTCATGCTGATATCGGTATAATAGCTCAGGGTATATTTTAATCTTATTCCATGTTTGCAATTCCCCGCTCCAAAAGTTTCAAACCTAGCTCCTGTTATCAAACCTAAAATACTAAGAAGGTAATTTCAGATTTTCTAAACTGCATCACTGCAAAAAGCACTCATAACTAATTAGAGTACAATATTTGTTTATCCTTATCTTTGCTTAGGTAAAATTTGCATAAAGAAAATGCTTATATCTTAAATATACAATGCACTGATATTTGAAAAATCCATACATACATGAAGCCCTGTCTAAATAAAGAATATTTAATCACCCCAGGAAGTTCCCACATGGACCTACTCAGTCAAGCCTCCCTAAAGATAACCATTTTTATGACTTTTTCACTACAGCTGACATCTCAGTGTTCTAAAACTTCACATATATAGAATAACACTTCTTTAAAAAAAGATTTTTATTTATTTATTTGACAGAGAGAGAGAGATCACAAGTAGGCAGAGAGGCATGCAGAGAGAGGGGGGAAGCAGGCTCCCTGCTGAGCAGAGAGCCCAATGTGGGACTAAATCCCTGGACCCTGAGATCATGACCTGAGCTGAAGGCAGAAGCTTAACCCACTGAGCCACCCAGGCGCCCAAGCACTTTTTTTTTTTTTTTTAAATAAAGCAATACTCTTTGGTGTCTGCCCTTTTTCACTCAGCATAGTACCTGTGAGGCAAAACCATGATGTAGGTGTCTCAGAAGTTAGTTTCACTGTACTGCTGAGTAATAGCCAACATATGAATATAACAATGCATTGTTTATCTCTTATTCTGTTAATGGCCATTAAGATTGTTTTCAACTTAAAAGTAAAGTTGCTGCAATTATTTTTTTTTTAAAGATTTTATTTATTTATTTGACAGACAGAGATCACAAGTAGACAGAGAGGCAGGCAGAGAGAGAGAGGGAAGCAGGCTCCCTGCTGAGCAGAGAGTCCGATGTGGGACTCGATCCCAGGACCCTGAGATCATGACCTGAGCCGAAGGCAGCGGCTTAACCCACTGAGCCACCCAGGCGTCCCCTGCAATTATTTTTGTACAAGTTTTTTATGGGTATATATTTTCATTACAGATGTGAAAAATAGGCACGTGTTGCCTGGAGCACTGGGTGTGGTGCATAAACAATGAATGTTGAAACACTGAAAAAAATTTTAAAAATTTTAAAAAAACAAATGTGAAAAACTGACATATATATGTACAATTTTATAAGGAATTGACAACTTTTTCCCAAAGTGATTGTATCATCTGAGGTAGCCACTCTTGTATTAACCATTCAAATGGTGGTCTAGTGGGATCTTATTATGTGTGTTTTATTTGGCTTTATTATCACTAATAAAGTTGATCACTTTTACAAGTGTTCATTGGTGATTTGTCTCCCTTGTGAAGAATGATTTCAGGGCTTTTGACCATATTTATTGCATTCATTTATTCATTCATTCATTCATTGTTGAACTTGAATTCAACAAGTTCTTTATATTTCTGAATATATACACATATATTTACTGCCACTGATTTTCTTTAAACATGGCTTTAACTATATCCTAAAAAATTTTATACATAAATTTTCATTTTCATTTAATTCAAAATATGTTTAATTTCCCTACATATTTCCTTTGTTCTGTGTGTTGCTTAATTTTCAAATACCTGAGCATTTATTATACATCTTTGTGTTAATGACTTTTAAGTTACTTCCATTACGTTCTGTAAACATACTTAGTATGACTTCTCTTCTTTTAGATATTATGAGGCTTGTTTTATGACCCAGAATGTTTCTTAGCAAATGTCCCATGTATACTTGAGAGGTGTATTTGTTATAAATTGGTGCATAACAAATTATCAAGAAACTTAACATGTATGTTGTGCATTGTTTCTATGGGTCAGGTATCCGGGCGAAGCTTTGCAACATCTTCTTGTTATGCCCAAATAATGGGTCCGTGATTAAAGGAGTGAGACTGATACAAAGCGAAGGTCAAACAAAGCTTTATTTTGCGCCAAGCATCAAGAATCAAACTGGCCGGCCAGGGCCGCACCTCTTACGTAGAGGACAACCCCGCTCTCCTTTATGGACTAGCTTTTAAGGGCAAAGGGCATGTGGTTGGGCCTGGCCACGCACAGGTGGCCAATGAAATTGTAACACACAGAGAAAACTGTACAGTGTTGCTAGGTGACCAATTGAATTACAATTTCACCTTGGTTAGGACTGGCGCCCAAAAGGCTCCCAAAGGGCGGGGCCCATACTCCTTGGTAGCTAGGGAGACAGTATGCAACCCCCCACTGATTGGATGTCTCCACCTGGCCATCCTCGTATCTGTGCTTTGTTACCTGAGGCTGGTTTCCGGGACTTGTTTTTAAGTAAGTCCCCTGGGGGAAGGGGAGCAGGGACAGTTTAAGGGTTAAACAACAAGGTTATTGTTTAACCTCAATGGAAGTCTCTGGCTAAAATATAAAAATATAAAATAGGTCCTTACACTTCTGTTTCAGGGTCTTTCACAGGCTACAATCAAGATGTCATTCGGCTATAGTCATCTAAAGTCTCAACTGGGGAAGAATGCACATCCAAGCTCATGTGGTTGTTGGTAGTAAACTGAGGGCCAGAGTTCAGTGCTGTTTTTTGGCCAGATGTTGCCATCCATTTCTTGCCACATGGGTTTCTCCAACATGGCAGCTTGCTTCATCAAATTGTACAAATCAACAAAACTATAGAGAGAGTTGGCTAGGAAGGTAGAACAATTTTTAACCTAATCATATCATGTGACATTTGCTGTTTTCTGTTCATTAAAGCAATTCTTTTAAGGGAAAGGGATCTCACTAGGGCATATATATCAGAAAGTAGAATCTATCACTTTCCACTCTCTAGTCTATTATATGAAAGTGTTATCAGGGAAGAGAAAAGGTGATTAAAAAGCTACCCTGGGCTTACCTTGAGTGTTTCCCTTCTTTTAAAGGTAAAAGTCCTCTGATACCCTGTCTAATGCCTGGAAATTATCACCTCATATCTTGTTTAGTGCTACAGTTGATTTCAGTGGTAGATAGCGTCAGCTATATTGTCATTACCAGAAGGAGAATCACTTGCTGGTATTTTTTTTTTAAGATTTTATTTATTTATTTGACAGATAGAGATCACAAGTAGGCAGAGAGGCAGGCAGAGAGAGAGAGGAGGAAGCAGGCTCCCTTCTGAGCAGAGAACCCGATACGGAGCTCAATCCCAGAACCTTGAGATCATGACCTGAGCCAAAGGCAGAGGCTTAACCCACTGAGCCACCCAGGTGCCCCACTTGCTGGTATTTTTAATTGGAATTGCACTGAATCTGTAGTTCATTGTGGGGATGACAGATATCCATATCCAAACTCATATTTTAATAATATTGAGTTATCCAATTCAAAAGCATGGTACTTCTCTCCATTTTTAAAGGCATATTTCTGTTTTTCCTCAGCAGTGTTTTGTAGTTGTCAGGGTTTTGTTTTTTTCTTTTTTAGTTATTTTTTCCAATTGTTTATTCCTAGCACAGAGAAAAACCACAGAGACAATATGCTTGCATTGATCTTCCATTCCACAACTTGCTAAGCTCACTTATTATATCTAATAAGTCTTTCTAGACTTATCCGGATTTTCAAAGTAGGCATCATGTCCATTCACTTTGCATGAGTAAAGTGGGTTTTACTTCTTTTTCAAAGTTTGTTTAGTTTCTTAAACTTGTCTATTGTACTAGCTGAGATCTCCAAAAAAAGAAAAAAAAAAAAAAAACAGAAGTAGTGGCATTGGATTTTTTTCCCTTTTTCATGATTTTATAACCCTATATTATTTCTGATGTTAGCGGTAGGATTTCCATAGCTACCTCATTACTTTGAGGAATTTTCCTTCTAGTATTGGTTTGTCGACAGTTTTGATTATGCAGTTCAGTTGAACTATATTAAATAAGTTGTTCTGCCTCTATTGAAACGATCCTACATTTTCTTTCTTCTATTCTGTCATATCTATACCTCAGCATAAGAAAAAGGAGAACACTTAAATGACATAAAAGCCAATCGTAATGGGTAAAATTCATTTGGATCCTGATATGGAAAAAAAAAATTAGAATCTAACATTAAGGGTGTGTGGGTGGCTCAGTCAGTTAAGTGTCTGCCTTTGGCTCAGGTCATGATCTCGGGGTCCTAGGATCCAGTCCCATATCAGGCTCCCTGCTCAGTGGGACCATGCTTCTCCCTCTGCCTGCTGCTCTGCCTGCCTGTGCTCACTCGCTCTCTCTGTCAGATGAATAAATAAATAAAATCTTTCTTAAAAAAAAAAGTCTAACATTTAATTTTGGGTAAAGTGGGAAAATTTGAAAATAGACCTGGTATTAATTTATACCCAAAATTACTAATTTTATATATTATTCTAATGTGCTGTATTACATAAGAAGCTGTTTATAGCTTCTAAATATATATATATGTGAATTATTTAGAGGTGAAATGATATGATAACTAGAATTTGTTTTATACTGCTTCTGTATAAAAACCCTGATATTAAATAATAATAAGAAGAAGAACAACTGGGGAAAATGCTTGAGAGTTATTTTTAGGTAATGGGTATATGTAGACCCTTTAATTTTCTTCAGAATATGTGGACTTTTTTTGTAATGTGTTTAAAACAATTAGAATGGCTAGCAAGAGCATCAGTTTCTTATAACCATATTTTTAAGGTTTTGACACATATGCATGCACATAAATACAATCTCCATTTCCTCTAATTATATCTTAAATCTGTTTTAGGATTTAGTCAAGAGACATTATGTTTCCATAATAACTAATTAAAAATGAAAAAGTATGAAAATTCCACAAAGTATCATTTTCTATGTATTTGTTAGAGAATTATTTTATTTGCTAAGAATCATCTATATTTTTGTCCATTTTCCTTTTTTTTAAAGTTTTTATTTATTTGAGAAAAAGAGAGAGAAAGTGCAAGCGAACATGAGCAGGGGTGAGTTGGGCGGACAGAGGGAGGAACAGACTCCCCATTGAGCACAGAACCCAACATGGGGCTTGATCCCAGAATCCTGAGATCATGACCTGAGCCAAAGGCAGACACTTAACCAACTGAGCCACCCAGGTGCACCTATTTTTGTTTATTTTGAATGATATCTAATAGTCGATTGTGTAAATGCACACCTATTTTTTATTGTTTTAAGTTATTTTCTTGTTTATGAATGCTTAATTCTTTTTCTGGGAGTTTGCTTTTAAGAGTTCGGAGCTATAAACTTCCTTGCACATGTCTCAGGGAGCACAAGGGAAATTATTTCTCTTAAGCAGAAAACTTTCAGTTAAATTGCTAAAGACAAGAACACATATAAATTTATAATTATGAGTTCATGCTAAACCATAACACCAAACTTTTTTAAAGTGGATATATCATTTCACTCCTACTATGAATGGATCCCAGTGATCTATATCCTCCTCAACATTCATTGCCAGGTTTATTTTTCAATATAATATTGTATTTTTGCCAATAAAATGGATATACAATATTATCTCAGTGTGACTCTGATTTTTATTTCCTTGAACACTAATGAAGTTGAACATCTCTTCATATATTCTTGTCCATATGTATATCTTTAGGGGTTTTTTGAGATATCTATTTATGCCTTTTTTTTCCCCTTGTACTCTATACTTTTCTTAGTGATTTGTATACTTTCCTGATACACACACACACACACACACAGATATATATATATATATATATATATATATATATATATATATATATATATATATTTAAGATTTTATTTATTTATTTGACAGACAGAGATCACAAGTAGGCAGAGAGGCAGGCAGAGAGAGAGAGAGAGAGGAGGAAGCAGGCTCCCTTCTGAGCAGAGAGCCCGATGTGGGGCTCGATCCCAGGACCCTGGGCTCATGACCTGAGCCAAAGGCAGAGGCTTTAACCTACTGAGCCTCCCAGGAGTCCCTCCTGATATATTTTTGATACTAATCTATTTTGATTATGTGTCTTGCAAATATATTTTTTCAGGATCGCAATAAGTATTTATTGAATAAATGAATGAATAAATATTGAATTAAAACACTTCTTCACATACTGGGTTTTGAATTCAGCAGCTAAGTAAATTTGGCGAAGTCATGTAATTCCTCTGTATTTTAATTTTCCATGTTAAACACTTATAATACTACTGTATCAGTTTTGATTTCACTAAGTTAATGATAAAATGAGATTGTGAAGGAATTGAAAAGCATTTTATACCAGTGAATTATTTCTCTTGTGAAAGTTATTTCTCTTATTAATATTAAATAACAGATACATGCACACATACATATATACATAACTGAATTGAATGATAGAGGATAGATAGATACAGGTATAGACAGATATTTTAAGAATAAAAGAAGTCCTGTACTATAATATTTCTACCATTCTACTACTCAACCATAGAGCAAATGATTTTTTCTGATATAGAAACTAAATAATATTTCTTAGGAAAGTATATGTCTTAAAATTTTTAACCACAAAAATAGTCACATATTTACACATAATTTATATCTTTCTTGAAGTAGTATTTTGAAAGTCCAACACAATATTTAAGATTTAACACAGATTAGATAAGGATTAAATAAGAATTAACTTTCTCTTCTGTTTGCAGTGTGACCTCATCCAACTTCTGGGGCCTTTTCCTCCAAAGAAACATACCTGTGTCCAGATATGAAGGTGACTACATCCTAAGTCCTTTTGCTGAGTTGTAGCTAATAACACATGACTGACCAAAGGAAAGTTCACCCTGGACCAAATCTCACATAATTTTATTTTCATAAATCATCTTGATCCCCTTTCTCTCTTCATTTGATTTTTCCAATTTATCAAAGCATAAACAATCTCATTTCTTTATTATTTGAGAGTTTAATAAGATAACATTTTATCTAATAAAATATATAAAGCTATCTTAGAGATGTACATAAATGATGTTTTAATATAATTACAAAAATATATAGAACTTAAAGGTAATATTTAGTATGTAATTTTGAATTTATTTTAATAGCTTATTCTTTAATAAAAATGGCATACTGCTGACTGAATTATGTTATATTAATTTCAGGTTTTGCTTTTGGAATGTTGTCAGAATTATTCACCTGCACTATATGAAGCAAGTCAGAAGGCAACTGATAAACTGAAAAGTGGACCTAATACCGATTTTTAAAAATACAGGTCATTTAAATATATTATTTCCTTAGATGCATGCCATTATTTTAGCTACATTACTGTTTTCTTAAACAGATGGACAAACTGTCCTCATGTTCAGGTTAAAATGATTTGAACAACAGTATTTTATGCATCAGTGCTGTTGCTCACAACATTTGATAACCTGGAAATTTTCTACTAGATTTGTGAGAAACACATGAAAAATTTAAACATGGATGATTGACACCTCTCCATGCAACAGTCATAGAATGGGGAGAATAAAGTTTAGATGTAAGATGAGAATTGGAACATCCAAAGGTGACCTTAAGCTAAAGAAGCTTTAATACTAAGATCTTTTTTTCAATGACCTATAGCAGGGAGCCAAATTGGAATAGAGAATACAGTGTTATTTTGTCAGATATGTAGATTTTCCCTAGTTAGATTAGCCTACCAATTTCTGAAGAGCCTTGTCTCAGTCTTTAGGCCTCTATATGAAATAACTCGATAACTTAGTAGCTTAAAAGAAAAACATCTCCTTAGCTTATGACAGCTTAACTCTGTTGTACTGAGCATCACCTAAGGTGGCTTGGAGAATGGGGCCAGAAGCATTTGCAGGAATGCTGAGAACATGTGAGAACACCTGGGATGTGGAACACCTAGATTTCCTCAGGCAGCTCTCTCTACCTCTCCATGGCTTCTTCATGTGATCTCTCCAGTACAGTCATTGCAGTGTATCCAGATTTCTTAAACACCAACTCAGCCTCCTTAAAATCTTGCTCAGAAGACAGGCAGACAGACACCTCAGAAGTCACAAAGCATCACTTCATCATAACAGACAGGTCAAGGCAGTTACAAAGTCTACCCATTTCAAGGATAGAAAATATAGACCTCCATCTCTCAAAAGAAGAGTCTCGATATAAAATTACAAGAACAAAGTAGGATATGTATTGGTGTGCACACCTTTAGAAAATGCCATTTGCCTTAAGCTCTAAAGAGGAAAAGACAGATGCTGAAAGAAAATAATAATAATAACGTGAACACAACCAAGCCTAAGGGAGAAATGTGAGGATCAGGATCAACAACAGAACAGGTCAGGGAAGGAAGCCACTAACTGAAAGTATGGTGGATCTAGGAAGATCTTATTAGCTGCACTATGATGAGAAATGACCCAGAATTGACTGAGACACACGGTATCAAATGCTACTTCGACTTCTGCTTCTTTTGCAACCTAAGTGCCTGGAAGAGCAAGGCATCTACAAACAGAGCTAAGGAAAACTCCCTATCTTAAAAATATTGAATCCTTCATAAGAGTGAATTAGTGAGGGGCCACAGTGGCTGCTTTAATTAAAACTCCATGAAGAGAACAACAATGTCTACCTGGGACAGCACTGGCTGTCTAATACTTACGACTTACATACTTAGATGGTACTTTCCAGTGTGCTGGCTGATCTAGCTTAGTACACTAAAGCATTTTCTTTCCATTCATTGGCTTTAAAAAGTCTTCCCTTTCTCAGTCTCTCTAGACTATTTATTGAACCTGTACCCTTCACCTCACCTACTCTTTGCAGAGCCTTCTATTCTGACCGTGTTCTTTCCCTGCACTTGCCTGTCCTGCACTTGTGGCTTGAGAACTGACCTTGACATCCCGTATGGGCTTTTTGTCCTAAGAGCATGGGCCAGGCCCATTCATTATCATATTCAACCCTAATTATTAGAATCCCATTACAGAAACTGATCTCTGGACTCCCATTTTGAGGGTGGGTGGCTAGAAGTTCATAAAACACAACATTGAAGTTATTTCATTAAATTATCTCAATCCTATGGTTTAGGCTCAATATTACCACTTTTGATTTAAAGAATAGCTTTTGATTCCTTGAAATCACAAAGCATGTAAACCATTAGGTCATGATAATTCTGGTATTCTAACACTAATCTAGACCTCTCTATATACCACAGGAATCATGTGAGTATTTTATTTTTAAAGATTTGTCAGAGAGGGAGAGTGTGTGTGCAAGCTCACAAACAGGGGAGCAGTAGGCTCTCCGCTGAGCAAGGAGCCCAACATGGGGCTCTATCCCAGGACCCCGGAATCATGACCAGAGCCGAAGATAGACGCTTACACCAACTGAGCCACCCAGGCATCCCTTATCTGGGTATTCTGATGCCAATCAAGTGTTCTTTTACATAAATGTATATGTTAATAACTGAACTTTTCAAGTGTGTCTGAATTCCACACATCGTTCTTGTCAAGATTAAGATTTAGCTAGCACATATGCACTCTTTAATATGTACTGGGCACTTATATAAATGTTTTAGATGCATTAATATTTTAATTATAAAAGCAACACTAAGAGGGAATTAAATATAAATATATTAGGGAATAGTAAGTTTGGAGCTGGGGTGCAAACCCAGACAGTCTGTCTCCAGGTTTAATGTTCTTACCATGATGTGATACTGTTTCTACCCAACCAAAGGTCTCCCTGAAACTTCAGCAAAGTTGAAACTATTCACTGGATTTAAGTTAAAACACTTATGACAACATATAAACGTACACAATCATTTTTTTTATGCTGATACCAGAAAAAAACAGTACTCTCTAGTAGCTCTTCAAGTAAAAAGCAGCAATTCATAAATCTCAATCACAACCAGAAAAATATATCTTCAAAATTATTTCTATGTATTAAATGGAAATTTACTAATTTAGAAGATTAAAATGTGATTGCTTTATGGATTTAAATAATTAAAAACTAATTAAATCAATATAATAATATGAACCATTCAATATTCACACCAACATTTAGAATTTTTAAAATTATCCATGTAGTTTGAGGCAAATTAGTACCATGTACTATTAATTAAATTGGTTCTTATTGCAGTAATTGTTTCAATTTACTAAAAACCTAGTAGACAAATGGATAAAACCTTAGTATAAATAATAGCTTAGTTTCTTTTAAATATTTTTTTTTATTTTTCTCAACGCTTATAGCTTAGTGATTGTAAAGTATTGCTCATACTCTCTCCCCTGAATACTCAGATCAATTCCTTTCTTTTGTTCTACATTTCCTCATCTCAAGAAATTCTGAAAATGTGAAATACCTACTCATCTTATATTTTGGACCTTATCAGTTGCTTCCTGTGTGCTTTGTTGTATATTTGGTACAATCCATTCTTTCAAGAAGGTCTGAGTTTTTGGTGAACTCAATACTGGAAAGTAAATAAGGTCCTTTGCCTCTCTATAAAAGGGCTGAGATTAGGTGTAGTGCTTTTGTTTATAGAAAGCATTAAGACATTAAAGAAATCTTCATCTGTGGACCACTGGCTAAATTTTGGGTAAGTTTCTCCCCACCTTAGCACTAAAGTTAAATCACCACTTGTCACCTTGAGATCCTGGTATCTATTGCAATCAGGTATGACATTTCACCTTTGTGTCCCTTATTCCCTAAAGATAACGTATGTTATATATTAAAGATATAGATATGGATGTCATGAATGATAGTGATCACCTCCCTAGTGTATTCTTAGGGAAAGTACTGTCTTCTGGGTCCTCTCAGGGGACATATTTAGAAGTAGGTTAACAGGTTACACATGATCAATTTACTTGAACAGTCTTGTTTACTTAAAAACACGTATAACATCTTAACTCCTTTCAGCCTACAAGTTTAATAATTCAAATTATTAACTTTGGGTTGCCTATGTCTCTAATTTCTGTGTAGTCTCATTCCAGAACCAAAGCCAAAGGAGGAATTATTATCTGGGACCATCTGTTCTTATGGCAGGAGACAGTGCAAAGTATGAAGTTCAACATAGGATCACATTAAATGCTTCTATTTATATATCTATATGTATTTATATATTTATATGTATATATATTTGTATATATTTGTATATATATATATATGTTTATATATATCATAATTTAAGTTTTCCCACTCTCTACTGACCAAAAGAAATCAAGTGTCCATGCCTAATATGTTGAAGAGGCATAGCTAGGATGTTGATGTATAATCCTCTCAATGAGGAGTAATTTTTTAAAATAATGTAATATTCCAAAAACACAATAAAACAAAATAAAATAATACAATGTTCAAAAGTAAAATAACAAATCTTCCAAATGTTTGGATTACAGATTTGACATCATAATTGACTGGATCCAAGTGTTTGCTGGGTACTGACTGTGTTCAGAGACTGGATAAAACAATATGTGTTGAGGTGGGTGGTTTGGCTTCCTCATGTAAAACAAATTCCTTAGATGAGGACATTCAGCATTTTAAGGGACTGCAACAATAGACAAAAATGTGACAACTTCATCAGTTGACAAGGAAAGCTCATTGGGTTTGGGAATTCAGATAAACCTGAGTTCTCTGATCTTCCCGTATAGTCCCATTCCTATTCTTTGGGTCTTACCCTTTCTCCCTCAATGCCCTAAATGTCATAGAAGGTGCTTGATAAGGCTGTGATTTTTAACGAAGATTGCAGTTAAGAAGCCATACAGAATTGAACTTCGGTATTTTTGGTGGGGGAGGGGTGCTGTTATGGTGTTTCAAATTTATTTACAAGAGATTACTTAGTATCGTAGGAGAAAGCCTACACCAGGGGATAAAAAAATTGAAATTAGAAACTCAAAGTTTTGGGGTGCCTGGGTGGCTCAGCAGGTTAAGCCTCCACCTTCAGCTCGGGTCATGATCTCAGGGTCCTGGGATCAAGCCCTGCATTGGGCTCTCTGCTCAGCGGGGAGCCTGCTTCCACCCTCTCTCTCTGTCTGCCTCTGCCTACTTGTGATCTTCTCTCTTTTTCTCTTTCTGTCAAATAAATAAATAAAATTAAATTAAAAAAAAAAAGAAACTCTAAGGTGTCATCTCTTTCTCAGTAGAGTTAGTGATGGCTACCATATCACACAGATGCTGAGTTATTCTTAAGTTTATTTTGTTCCATAGCAGCAGCTACAATTCATGATCAGCTTTATCTTTTATGGTCACTTCATTTTAGATCTCATTCAGTAATAATTTAAGTGATTATAATTTTGAAAGCTCTGGCATTCTAGAGACCATTTCTGTTTATTAGCATGATTTTTACTACCTTTGGTTCCAATTTATCAATTCTAACATTCCCCCAATTCAGCACAATCTTTTCTAGTACAAATTTCTGTAGTGGAATTGTTAGTTTCAAACAATAAGACTTCACACTGAATAATTAATTGCCTCAAAAAGTAATTCACTGGGGGCACCTGTATGGTACAGCCAATTAAACATCAGACTCTTAGTTTCAACTCTGGTCATGATCACAGGGTCATGAAATCTAGCCCCACGTTAGGCTCCATCCTCAGTAGGAAGTCTGCTTCAGATTCTCTCTCCCTCTCCCCTCTGCACATGCTTTCTCTCTCTCTCTCTCTAAGATAAATCTTTTTTTAAAAAAGTAATTCATTAAAAGAATATTTGGGGGGCGCCTGGGTGGCTCAGTGGGTTAAGCCACTGCCTTCGGCTCGGGTCATGATCTCAGGGTCCTGGGATCGAGCCCCACATCGGGCTCTCTGCTCAGCCGGGAGCCTGCTTTCCCCTCTCTCTCTGCCTGCCTCTCTGCCTACTTGTGATCTCTCTCTCTGTCACATAAAAAAATTAAATTAAATTAAAAAAAAAAAAAAGAATATTTGGTAGGAGAGCACGTTTGGAAGAAAACCTATAGCATAAGATTTAGAAAACAGGCAGAAACAAGAACATCTTTAGCATAACACTAGTCTCATGAATACATTAATACTTCTACAGCTTACCAATGCACAGTGCACAGCCCAGGTATCACTGCCCACTGTGACAACCCTGGTGTCTGCAAGCAACTGCTCTACAGCAGCAGCTTCTATACCTGGAAACTTAGTGTCCTACCTGCAGTCTCTGTTATCACCCTCAGCCAGATGAAGTCTTCGTGAAACTTAATTTTTTCCATAATTTAGCATTCAATTATTATATTATCAGGTATACCTAATTTAAAATGCTGGTGTCTTTGCTGCAAGAGAGTCTGGGAAAGTGAGGAACTCACTTTCCAAAAGTAGGATCCAAATCCCACCAATACTCATAAAGTGGAAGACAAGACAAACAGAAAGAAGGTTTAGATACATCTCTCATACACACACACACACACACACACACACACACAATTATCCATTATCTGTATCTACTTAACTCCTATTCATAACTGATTAGAAGAAGATACTCAAAATATTAACGAGGCAAGTTCTGATACATGGGATATCTACAGATATCCTTTATTCTATAGATCAGACAAAATTATGGCCTGTTTTGGGGGCACCTCAGTCGGTTAAGCATTTGCTTTCAGCTCAGGTCACTATCCCAGCCAGAGTCCTAGGATCCAGCTCCACATGGAGCCTGCATCCCATCCAGCAGGCATGAGCCCCAAGTTGGGCTCCTTGCCCAGCAGGCAGTCAGCTTCTTCCTCTGCTCCTCCCCCTGCTCGTGCCTGCTCTTTCTCTCTCCTTCCCTCCCTCTCTCTCTCTTTCTCTTGCTCTTTCTCTCAAATTAATAAAATCTTTAAAAAAATTATGGCCTGTTTTTGTAAAATGCAACAGAGCCTCACCTATTATGTATGTATCATGTGTAACTCCTTTGGCCCTTCTGCAGCAGAGTCAAGCAATTGTGACAGACCACAAGGCGCGCAAAGCCTAAAATACTACCATTCCACATTTAAACAAATTAGCCAGCCTTTGCTCTAGATCACTGTTATTTTCTGAAATGTTGGAAGTAAAAAGTCTATACTAATGGTACACTTGCAGACTGCTTTAACTTTTAAAGTTTTGGTTTTTTTGTTTATTTGTTTGTTTTAATTTTTATGCAATGAAAAACGAACTTACATTTCTCTTGGAAAACCTTCCATATTAAAATTGATCAAAATAAAAAGGAAACAGACTATTGAGGTAAAGCACACATAACACTGCTAATGAAATTTCTATGCAAATGTGAGAAAAGAAAAATATATATCACATAGGTTAAAACGAACGCTAAAATGAGTGCTCACAATTGAGTTCTTCAGGGGACTGAATTTGTTTTTTAAAGACATGGGGTTTTTTTTGTTTGTTTTCTGTTTTAAAGATTTTATTTTTTTATTTATTTGACAGACAGAGATCACAAGTAGGCAGAGAGGCAGGCAGAGAGAGAGGGAAGCAGGCTCCCTGCTAAGCAGAGGGCCCGATGCGGGGCTCCATCCCAGGACCCTGAGATCATGACCTGAGCCAAAGGCAGAGGCTTTAACCCACTGAGCCACCCAGGCGCACCTAAAGGTATGTTTTAAAGCTTTGGCTTTCAATAACAAGGTGACAGACACTTAGGTGAAGAGCAGCTTATGCAAGTAAGGCACTTCACAGACAAAAAATACAATGTCATGGAATAGACATCCTAAGTTTATAAAGGTTTACTTATTTACAAACCTGTTATTTTTTTTCACATTACCTTTCCCTTGTACCTTAATTTTGTATTTTGTTGACGTTTTATTTATTTTGTTCTTTTTTAAGGATTTTATTTATTTATTTGATAGGCAGAGATGACAAGTAGGGAGAGACACAGGCAGAGAGAGCAGGGAAAGCAGGCTCCCCGCTGAGCAGAGAGCCAGATGCGGGGCTCAACCACAGGACCCCAAGACCCTGAGACCACGACCCGAACCAAAGGCCGAGGCTTAACCCACTGAGCCACCTAGGCGCCCCTTTTTCTACATTTTAGGAGCTACCAGGTTGAGCAAACTTAATTTTCTATTTCCTAGAACACTAATTTAGCTCCACAAAGGAAAACGTAACCAGAACATAACTCTCTGTCATTAAGCAATGGCATTTTCTCTTGAGCTGTGTGAACTGCAAAGTGATACAGAAAACAGCAGAAGCTATAAATTTAGGGCATCTGCAATTTTTAAGCAGTTTCCATAATAACTAGCCAGAATGTTTCCTTTGTTTCCTGGCTAGCCACCAAACTTTGCATAAAGACTGTATCTTTTTATTTATCTATTTGCTGGAATGAATCACAGAAGTCTCCCCCAACCTCAAGAGTAGGTTTCAATATTGTTGTTTGTCAGCAGTTAGTTAGCAAATGATCTATTAATCCAAATTTTGTTTTGGGGGGATATGCCTAACAGAAACTTGTGAACATTTTGATAACACATCTGTTGACCCACAGTTCTATGAATCCAATCTCTACAGTGCCATTCTTTAAGTTTCTGCTAAAATTGAACCATAATCAAAATGCCCTGATAGCTCATTCTAGGGAAGACATAAAAAGGCCTAATCAACATAACCTACCATTCTAGCTAAAATAAAATCTTGCATGTGTTTTACAAGTGTTACTTAATGACATTCGCTATTAATATTAAAAGGAAATATTTTTGTTGTCAATCTTCTTTCCTTTAGTGTATCAATTTAAGCCTATTAATACTAACAGAAATATTCATTTAAATATATTATTTTAAAAAAGGAAAGAAAACATATTATTTGGAGACAGAAGTAAGTTATAGTTAAATTGTTCATTAAAGGCAGTAGAGATCTTAGTGTATCTGAAATTAAGATATCAGGAATAAAAAGTTGTTACACAGATTAAATCTGATCACAGAACTAAATTTAGGGAACTGAACAGTTCTGTGATTTAATAACAATAAATAACAGTTAACAGGTTTCTTTTCTAGGTTCCAGGTTCTATGCTAAACACTTTATAAGCATCTATATCTTCCCTTTAAGAACACTAAGTAACTAAGTAGTATGTCCCTGTTTTACAAATTAATAATCTCATTTTTAGAAAGGCTAAAAAATTTGCCCAGAACAAATACATGAACACAAAAACATTTCTAGAACTTGAAGGTATAACAAAGTCAACTCAAACTTTTTTTGACTATGCTTTTTAACAACACAGGGGATTAGATAAACTAATAGAATTTTACAAAAGGATAACCTCAAGTCCACCCTCTATTCATTACCCAGAACTTGTCCCCATTAGTCAATCCTGAACATACATTTACTTGCTTTGATTTCTTTAGCCTCTACAAATGTTCTATGTGGGTTAAATCTTTGGGTTGTTTCTTCAGCTTCCAAGCTACCTTTACCCTCGTTCTGCTCTCCATCCATTAACACAAGTAGGCTGTACTTTGCAATTTGCCTACTCCTGGAATCCATCTACCAGGTCCCATATTACTGGGAAAGAGTCCAGCACTTAAAACAAAATTCTTGCCTATTTTAAATTTTCTAAGATGGCAAAAATGAAAAATGTACATATATTAAAGAATATAGAAGAAAATGCTGAGTAATATTTATCTTGCAATAATAAGAAAACTTTGTTCATTAGCTTCCTTCATCTTTTAGTAATGTTGAAAATCACACTCATATAGTCATAGGAAATTTTCTTCACAGGTGGAGAATCTAGATTCTTATCCACATAAATCTATGAGATTCAAGCCCAAATTGTGTCTGAGTGTGTTTTCTATTTCTTTATTTTGTTCTCCCATTTTTTCCTTCCTAGGGACTCCACTTCCTCACACCCCACCCTAGCCTCCTGTCTAAGGAAAAGAGATCTGATAATTACTTAGATATGTTATTACTATCAGGTATACTTTACATTTTTAAAAAGAGGACCACCATGGTAACCCCAAGGAAATTGTACAGCACACCATCCAGAAACTAGTAAGTTCTCAATGAACACTAATTCTCCTCTTAAACTCCAAAAACTAAGAAAAATAGTGCATTTGTGGACTGAAGTTGTATGTCATATTGATAATCTAGTCTTCACATATTCTTACCTTATCTCAGATTTTCCCACCTATTCCATATTGATATGTGAGAAGTGTTTTGCCAAAATAAGATACTTTCCCCTTTGTGGTGAAGTTCTTTTTGTGGTATGTTTATTTAAATTTTGGAAAGATCCACTCTACTGCAATGACCTGCTGTTTAATTGTTTTACTCATGTTTTGCCCTTTCTAGCAATAAGTATGTCTTCCTGATATGGGTTTTCTAAATGTTTTTCGACTTCAACCATAGTTCTTAAATTAAGTATATATCATGTTACTAGCACTTAAACTTAAAACACTATTTGAGGGGCGCCTGGGTGGCTCAGTGGGTTAAAGCCTCTGCCTTCGGCTCAGGTCATGATCCCAGGGTCCTGGGATCGAGCCCCGTATCAGGCTCTCTGCTCAGCAGGGAGCCTGCTTCCCTTCCTCTCTCTGCCTGCCTCTCTGCCTACCTGTGATCTCTGTCTGTCAAATAAATAAATAAAATCTTTAAAAAAAAAACACTATTTGATTGTTTTCATTGCAGATAATTGTTCAGGTTTATCAAAAGTGAGCTTAGTAAAATATATATATATATTTATACATATACAAGTATACATATATACATAATTAGGGATGGTTTCAGATGAGGGTATATACATATACATATACAAAGACACACACAAACACACATATATATGTGTGTATATATATATGAATGAATTCTCTTTAAGAATCTTTAAGCGAATTTTGTTTTAGTAGAAGAACCAAATAAAATCTAATTATAGAAGGAAATCAGTATTATCACTGAAGTATCCAAAACATGCTTTCATTTAATTGACTTTGAATTATTTCTATTACTTTATTTCTATTGGGATTTATGTTCCTATTTCTAAATTAAAAAGTAATTAAAATTGTTATCTGGTATCCGTACACTATGTCCTGTGTTAAAGAATGCAAAATGCATTAGGTAAAATTTCAAGTAAAAACAACAAAGGCAAGAAGTTTGATATTGTCTTTGAGATGGATTAGCTGTACAAAGAGAGTATGAAGGGCCAATTCCAAGAGACCCAACTATTCGATGTGCATGTTTTAATATCATATTCAACTCAGTCATCACGGCAGTAGCTTCTATACTGGCCATTCAGCTTCCTATGGGCATGTTGATAAAGGTGTGGTTAACTGAAGCTTATTCCAAGAAATAAGAAGATAGATGAATATAAGCAGGCATATATGTATATATTTCTTCCCAGAAAAAATTATATAACTTATATATACTATAATAAAAATAATGTATGTCTATATGTGTATATATGTACACACACACACACACACACACACACACACACACTCTGGTCTTAATGGATAAAGAAATTGTTATTAAAATCCTCTAGGAAATAATTTTTATTTCATAAATTTTTATCTGCAATATAGATAGGAATATAATATTAACTATGCAGATATATAGCTTTCATTCAAAAATTATTTCTATATTTCTGCATTATTTTCTTTCCCATGTCCAAATAGTCACTTTTTCTATGGAAAAAAAAAAAAAAAACAAACACCCCCTTTCCACCAGACTACTCCTTTGTCCACTCCATCTTCTGTTACATTTGGCTATACTAGAAAAATATGATAAGATGGTCCACAGTCATTAATTGATATATATTAGTAATTTCCCAATATATTAAGGCAAAGGCAGATACATCTACTGAAAATGCCCAAGGAAAAGCTTGAACTTTTTAGGGAGGCTAACCAATGAAGAAACTCACACTCTGTAATTAAAAGAGAATCAACTTTTATCCAGGGAATGCAATAATTTAGTCTTAATGACATTTGACAGGGGAGACTAAGGTCATCCTAAGAAGTCTGATTCTGAAGCCCTCTGGACTCTTCAAAACCTTTCCATGAGATGTATCTCTCATAGAAAACCTAATTTGATATGCCTTAAGGTTACCAAAGATGAGGAGAATAAATTGTTTTAGTGTTTAGAAATTTTTCCTTTAACAAGGGTTGTTAATACCCTGGTCCGAAACCATCCCTAATTGTGTATTCTCTACAGCACTTAGACCTTGATTCCTGTTAACTGACAAGAGCAACAGGACGCATGCTTGGGTCCACCACCTCTGCCGCGCTCCTCTGCCACCTGTGGTGCATTAGCTAGGACTGTTCCACCCAATCCTAAGAAAACCAGCCCCAAAACAATTCAGTTATCTTTGACTTGAGGCTTCCACATGCTGTGAGGATAGTAGGTAACTCCTGAATGTTGATTTTCCTTGAAAAGGCAGGATCAGCTTTTGTGCCTCTGTCTGTTTTTTATTATTTGATCTCTCATAAGGAGCTGATTGTAGCTCTAAACAGAAACCATTGAAATTAAGGTTATCTGATTATCTTTGAACTTGTCTTTCCTGCAGTGGCAGAAATCATTCTAAGCATTGTAATTTTGTATGGCATATTCTAGTGACGTTAAAGATGGACTTCATTTTCATGGTTTTTTTTTTTTTTTTTGAATTTTCAAATGACCTTTGGCACATAAGGTAACTCCCAGAAGTCTGTAACTATATTTGCTAATATGGCACAAAAATGTACACAGCTAGTTATTAAATCTGGAATTATGTGAAAAATATCATGCCTGCTTTCTTTAGAACAGCCAGTAATCAACAAGATGTCATCACACACATACACATACACATATATGTATATATTGAATAAAAATGGTTAAAACTGAGGGTTTTTTCACATGCATTTACATTCATCATGAATCTCAAAAATCTTTTTTTAAAGCTCCGTAAGTCTAATAAATACGTCAGCATTCCTAATAGTTTGTAGTAAAATATAATCAAGCTTCAAGAGCAATAACACAGAATAGAGGGCAAGTAATTTGCAGTGAAATAGGTATGCTAAAAGGCTGAAAAATTGTAAGTCACCAAATACAGTCTTTTGGACACTGAGAGATTATGTCAGCACAATTACGCCTCTGTAGAAAATCACACCCTTAATAATTAATCAGGGTAATTGGAAATTTGCAAACTATAATAATGGTCTCTATTTTATCTAAGCAAATAAATTAATGAGTTAAGTAAAAACCCTTGTAAAAAATGAATTAACAAATCAGTCTAAAATTTGGTTTTCTGAAAATGTGATCTTACCTGAATGCTATCATGCAGACCTTTGTTTGTGTTTGAATATCTGGGTCAGTGTCATTAATATAATTTTCCTAGCATTCTTGGCAAAAGGCAGAGATGATAATTCTTAGTGGAAATTAAATGATGCATTAGTATATGCATTATTACATCCATTTGTTTATTTACGAATAGATATTTACTAAATGCAACTATATACAAAAATATTGGTCAAGGAACTGAGGACTTAGCAGTAAACAAAATGGATAACAATCCGTTCCTTCATGTAGCATGTAATTGTATATATTTTCTTCTTTGAAGGTAAAATGTTCAAATATTTATTTTATTTATATTCAAATTAACCCACACAAATATATAGTGAAGATATTCAATTTAAAATGTAAATATTGAGACTAAAAGATCTAAAGAGATGACTCCTGACACAGCCTCTTGACTGTCAATGCTCTATTTGCTCAAACCATATAGGATTTTTCATAACATAAATGTCCAATTATTATAAAAATCATTTTGTGTACATACCTATTTAATTTCATAGTTTAAGTGACTGAGTATCATAGTGTCATTAGCAGAGAAAAAAGATCTATGATGAATACTAGCTAAATGAACCTGTACTGTCTTCTACATTTCACAGTGGATGAGACACCAGATGTAAGTTACAAAAATGAGACCATGGACACTGACATTTCCCCTTTTGATATATATTGCCAGATTTGTACCTGTATGTAAGGAACTACTCCAAATATAGAACACAAAATAATAAGATTTTAATATAGAAAATATAAAACGTTTAAAACTTCCCACCACTTCCATATATATATATATATATATATATATATATATATATATATACACACTACCTCAGGGTCTGTTGTTTCTGGGCACCTGTGAAGAGGTAAGCCACAGCACCCTAACGCAGCACGTGCTATTCACTGAACTGAAGTACATGTATGTTTGCTCAGCCTTCCTCTGAGAAAGCTTAAACTTTCCCCATGTCCACTGTCTACATTATTTTTTCTTTGTTTGGTAATGCTGTATTGCATTTGGATACTACTGAAAACACAAAGCCGAAAAAAGGATGAAACACTTCATAAAAGAAATGTAGAAAAAGTACAGTGTGCTCCACCCCCCAAAAAAGACAAGAAAATGTACAGCATAAAGTTCTGTATAGCATGAAGTCCTTTTCTATACCCCATTTCCAGCTTCATTCTGACCTCCCTCCCAAAACAGAAAGCTCTGTTCTGTGAGCATTTCTTTTTCAATCCTCCCTGTCCCTGGGCTCATGTAAACATAATACTTTGTTTCCTAGAGCTGCCATAACAGATTACCACAAACCAGGGGGCTTAGAACAATAGAAATTTACTGTCTCACAGTTCTGGATACTAGAAGTCTAAAATCAAGATGTTAGTAGGGTCATGCTTCCTCAGAAGGCTTTTAGGAAAGAATCTTCCCTTGCCTTCCTTCCAGTCTCTGGTAGTTGCTGGCAGTCTTTGGGATTTCCTTGGCTTGTACAGGTGTGTCTCCAATCTGGGCCTCCATAATTATATGACATTTCCCCCAGTGTGGCTGTGTCTCTACTGTCTTCTTTTAAGAGTTCCAGTCATACTGAATTTCAGCCCCTTCCCCTCATCCAGTATGACCTCATCGTAACTTAGTTACATCTGATGACAAAACTCTCTCCACCAAATTTTAGTCAGGTTCCTCAGAGATCTCTTCCAGACTAGGCTTCAACCTTGGCCCAAATCCTTCTTTGGCCTGCCCAGCCTAGGTTTAGCAAAGAATCTTGCTAGGCCATACCCCCCACTCTCGGTATAGGATCTCTTAAAAACTGATCATAGTCCTCATACCCACCCTGAATATCTGATCACCTTGTCCTGCCTTCAGCAAGAATCCTTTTAAGGAGGTTTAGCAAGAATCCCCTTCCCTTTGTCTGCTCATAGCAGTTTTCTATCCTTTGACTCCCTCACCCTGCTCCTAGGCTATATATCCCTTACTCATCCTTGCCATATTCAAAATTGAGCTCTCTATACTAAAGTCTCTTTCCCCATATTGCTAGAGTCACTGAATAAAATCTGATTTTATTAATTTAACTAGTGTATAGTTCGGGTCTTCTTTGACACTATAAAGCCCCTTTTTTCCAAATAAAGTCACATTCTGAGGTTCTGGGTGTACATGGATTTGGGACAACACTATTTAACACAGTACACCAATCACACATACATACACATGAATACATATGTTTGTTGTTGTTGCATTAATAAGTTTATCTCTATGTCTTCCCAAAGAAATTGGTCCTCTGGTATTATTTAGGATTTTTGTGGGACTCCTACATGAGGCAGATCACTTATCAGATAATCAATACTAAAAACAAACAAATGAACAAAACTAAGCCTGAATATAATTATGGGAAAGTTAGCCATCAAATTTTATGTACCCACATAGAATAAGTGTTTCTATTATACTGACTTTCCCACTGTATTGAAATTATTTACATGGCTATATCCCCAGTGGGATTTTGAACTACCTTAGATTCGGAGTTATGTATCATATTTCTGAACTCTTAGGGTCAGATACGGTGTCTAAGACATAGTAGGCATTAGTGAAAGTCTCAGGTTGAGGCCAAATTGGAATTCCAACATGTTTAGGTGTGTCTAGTGAGCTGATGGAGTGTTCTCAGCAGAAGCGTATTTACTTGCAAAGTCAAAACCTCTTTGAAGGACTCTTCCTAAGGAAAGCAGGAATTAGTGAAGCAAGCTAAAGCCAGGAAAAGAACGCACCAGAGACAATGATTTTGAGTAGAAGACTGGGTCTCTAATCAATTAGACAGCCCATATTTGACAAGTAATCCTTATGGAGTGGAGGGAGACTGAATTAGATTCGAAAGGTCTATTTCATTAAAAATCTTATAAATTATGTGGCAGCAAGCAGTATAGTTTGGATAATCTCTAATAGAACACACATAAAGAAGGGATGTATCTTCTCACTTACCCTGTCTGTGGCCTCTATCAAAGTCTATCACTTTGACAAATACAGACACTCAGCAGTAATATAACTTATTCGTGACTGTAAGTGAGATGCCCTCAGCTAAATACCAGACATTCTTAAAGGGCTGTTTAATGGTAGACACAAAACAGCGGTCAGATGAGGTTCCCTAGAATGTCGACAGGCTGCTAAGAGTTACGTAAACATGAGGTTACAGAGATGACATGTGTTATTCTTTAAATCAAAACAAAATAAAGAGAGGACCTTATTGTAAGTTTAAGATGGGGCTCCAGGGTTCAAAAAAATGAGGGAGATAATCTTATGAAATCTTATCAAAGTTATGCTTGTATCTAAAAAAAATTAATCAAACACAAATTCATAAACAGGTAAAAAACAGTTGTAATTTCAAACCCATTAATGCAAAACAATCATATGGTGACTGAAATGCATAGGGACATGCAGAATATTTTTTAAATGGAAGGATATTATAAGCACAAATTATTCCTAATGTTCTCCGAAATGGCAATTTCAAATTCATGAAGATTATAAAGAAAATGGTGTGCATTCTTAGATGTTACCTGGTCTAATTATAAATCTGCATGATCTTTAGACTATATGAATCTAACATTTAGGGAGAAATGTAAGTAGCTAGAAAACTCATAAAATTCATTTAAATTATCTTCTGAAACTTCTAGATTCAAAAATCTAATGCAAAAGCCAGTTGAGAAAGTTGTAAGGGGAAGGTTTTTTTTGTGTTTTTTTTTCTTTCCCCGAAGTTTCAGTTAATTATAATCTCTGTCAGAGAAAACTGCTTTCATTTATTCTTTACAAAGATCGATCCTTTAAGTGTGTTGTTCTATATTTCTACCTGGCTAGGAGTTCAAAGGCACAAAGTAAAGCTATAGCTTCTGAGGAAAGCATTTCTAAGTTTAATATTATTACTTGTGGATTTAAATTACAGTAGTTTCCCAAGAGGTTTATCAGTATATTTTTGTATTTTTTTAAAGACTTTATTTATTTATTTCACAGAGAGAGAGAGAGAGATCACAAGGAGACAGAGAGGCAGGCAGAGAGAGAGAGGGAGAAACAGGCTCCCTGCAGAGCAGAGAGCCCAATGTGGGGCTCAATCCCAGGACCCTGAGATCATGACCTGAGCGGAAGGCAGACGCTTAACCCACTGAGCCACCCAGACGCCCCATTATATTTTTATATTTTTTTAAGTGAATCATTTATCCAAATGTTTAAATGAGAGAAGAAAATACAAAAAAGATGGGGGGGGAGGCGGGCAAATTTAAAGAAGACCTTCCCCATATAAAATAATAATTCCCTTTTATTATGGGCAGGCATCTCTAAATGGTGATTTTTCCAGGAAGTCATAAAATGGAGTCACCAAAATGTAGATACATATGGTTGGTTCACTGCTATTTTCCTTTAGCTCAAATATTATTTTCTTAGGATATCCTTCTCTACACTATGTGACTTTATTAAACTCTTCAATATTACTCTTTTGTAATATCATGAGTGTGAAATCCTTTCTTGGTATTCATCTCCTTCAGAAAAAAAGACCTATATATATATACATATGCTTACACTGTATCTGCATCTTTTAGCATAAGACCAGGGTTCTAATGGTTTAATTTGAATACGTGAAGGAAAGAATGATTCAGTGCTTCTTAAAGTCTCCATCCAATACACATATCATAAGGCTACCCAGATTACTTCCTTGATACAGATACAATTGGTGTCAGGCAATGTATACTTACTGGATGAAAACAGCTGATACACACACATACACACACATTTATACTCCCTGCATTTATCAGTTCACCTGCAGAGACTCCCTGACCATGTTTATGTTTACTGTATGTCAGTGCTTAGCCAAAAATAGGGGTTTGGCACATAGTTTCTTTGTAATCAAAGGGAAATATAATGAGGGCTTATGCTTATGGAAGATATTCTTCCCTTAGCACTTAATCATAGGCTTGATCAATGCCTTTGGTTCTGCAGAAGAAAGAAAAAAAAAAAAAAAAACAGTACATTTTGCTTTTAACACCATGCCTTTGGCACACAGTTCATTGAAATCCCATTAAAGTGATGTGTCTTTAGAATAAATTAGAGAATGACTCAAATTCTATGCTTGATATAATTAAACCACAAGCGTCATGATCACATATTCTTGTGGACACGCCAGCTGCATTTGCTCTCATGCTGTTTGGACAGAATGCCCATGTGAGCGTTCACTGAAGTGAACTATTCAACCTGAAAGAACTATAATTTGGTCTGTGACTTCATTGCTACATTACAGAACAAACAGAAGCTTGTCTGAGGTGGAGGACAAAATGCTAAGCAGAAATGGGACTTTTAAAATTTTTTGCATTGCTCAAATATAATTAAATGTAGTTATTTTCTTCAGCCTTGGAGAAAAGATACTATAGTTTCACGTACACATGATTTTTTAAAAGTACTTTGAAGTATAGATTGATAAGAATCATTTATGAACACATATTCTAAAACTCCTACAAGCTTTGAGGTGAATAGGAAGTTATTTTCTGTCTCAGCTTCACATTTATTCCATTGTCATCAGAGTGTGAAGAATTTAATGTCAGTGAGCAATTATGAGAGGATTCGTTTACTGGCTGTTTACTACATGCCAGGACATTCTGTATAATAGCCATATTCCTCAATGTATTCATTCTAATTTTGAAAAGATTAAAATTTAGGCACATTCATTTATGCCCACAATGTTATGGAGCTGACTTTGATCCAAACACAGACTTGTTTACTGACAGCCTCTGCTCTTCTCGTTTTACACTGTAAAGAAATAATCTTGCATTTCTCACAGAACAGGTCTGTACCCAGGTAGTGTGAAGGTTTTCCCCACACTCACCAATTATGACATCAGCTAGGTATCCTACAATTCAATGCTGACCCGAACCAGAGTTAGTGTAGACCCCAATGCGTTAAGATCTCAGTCCCACAAGTTTGGCCTCTACTTCAGATGCCAATCACAAGTAGCGGAGGTGCCCAGCTGACCCACAACTTCTGTTCAACATGGTTACAAACTGGAAGTTCCCAAGTCTCCCTCTTTGGGTTTGTTAATTTCCTAGGCTGTCTCTCAGAACTCAAGAAAACAATTTACTGACTAACGCCAAAAGATATTTGAAAGGATACAAATGAATAGCCTGATGAAGAGATACAGAGGGCCATGTATGAAGAGCCTTTTGCTCAGAAGCTTCTGTCCTCCTCGAGTTAGAGTGTGCCCCCTCCTGGCACATGGATGTGGTTCAACAACACAGAAGATCACTAAACCCTGTGGCTTGGGGATTTTTATGAAGGCTTTGTCAGAGAGGCATGATCAATCATAACCTTAATTTCCAGTATCTCTCCCCTCTCCAGAGAACAGGAGGTTGGGCTCAAAGTTCCAATCTTCTAATCATCTGTTGGTTTTTCTGATGACCAGCTCCCATTAAAGAACAGGTCCACCAAGAGTCACCTTATCAGAACAAATACATTCCTATCACCCAGGAAATTCTAAGCAATTTAGGAGCTCAGTGTCAGACACCCCTATCACTCAGGAAATTACAAGGGCACTTTCTCAGAACAGTGTGTCAGGAACTGGGGTCAAAGAGCAAATATTAGCAGGAACCAAAGGCAGACCAATATATATCTATTTATTATTATTTCACAAATATGTTGACTATCAAACATTCAGCTAACTAATATTATCTTCTAAGTATCAAAAATGTTACAAAAACTGGATTTTTAAATATGGAATCTAAGATTCATTATATAATTCCTTCCCTTCATTTTTTAAAAATCTCTTTCATTCCTTAACAGTGGCTATCAAAATCAATTCTACCTTTACTTACAGTTTATTGGTCTTAATTAGGAAAAAAAGAGATTCTTCATTGCATATTGGAACATAATGATGTATTGATGGGTTACCCAGGACTATAGAGATATTTACTATTACGTTAAAGAATCTCAAACTCTCTGGTTTTGAGTTCTGATTTGCAAGATTTTCTTTCTTCTTCCTTGATGTCAGGCTCTCAGTTCTTAATTTTGGCTGTTTTTTGTCTACCTCTAGGGGTATCCTTTGAACACAACAATCTCAAAACTCTTCTAGTTCATGAGTAATTAACTTCTGAGTAGTTTTCTGCTGAGCTCTACCTTCTTTAAAGAAAAAAAAAAAGTATCTTAATAGATTCTATGGGGTGTGTGTGTGTGTGTGTGTGTGTGTTGGAAGGATTGCATTTTCGAGAAGGCTCAGTTTCTAAGCTATTGTCTAAATAATTAAATTTTTCAGACTATGATCCACAGATAAGACATGTGCCACTAACTGAATGAAAGAATTTATTAGATTGAAATGTGAATTTCAAACATTAGGATATTTTTAAAATAAATACTGAAGCATTCATATGCTGGTACTATGCAGCAATTAAAATAATTTTGCCAGACTATTACTTACTGACATGGAAATAAAATTCAAAACATATACTAAAAATCCAGTTATACCATCTTATGAAACCGATTGTATATATGAACATATAAAAAGGTAAAATTATACATCATAAAACAACACAGACTATTATTGGTTAGTAGATTAAGAGGAAATCAATAGTTATCTAAAATGAATAAACTAATATAGAAATGTTAAACTACTGAAATATCAAAGCAAATGTCACATGTAGGAAGTATAGGTACTGAAAATGATTGTCCTTGGGGAGTGAAAGGGCAAGTTTCCTGGGGTTTTTTACTGGCATGTCTTACAGTACTCTTTGACGTCAAAATATCATAGGTATATAGGCAGATTCTTAAGACTCCTCAGAAGGTAAGGGAATAAACCCTATCCTTAAAACTATACCATCAAAATCAAAATACATCCTCATAAAGTTGTATGATCAAAAGCATATCTGGGCTTTGTTACAAAACCTCATACAGATTACACATTTAACTATATGGCTTACTTTTTCATTCTAGTATCAATGGATCAATAATTTTTAATAATATTAAATGATATATGGAAATCGAGCTTTCCTTTTTTAAAGGGATATGAGAACTACACTAATATTTGTGAAATATTTCTTCTGTGAACATTTTTCAAAGGTCTTTATTAAGGTAGACTTCCTATTTCAACAAGTTGTCAACATTTTTCAAAGAAATTTCCATTAAGGTAGACATTCTACTTCAGACACTTTCTGACTTCATTTTATTATTGAGTTTCTTCATTTTTATTACTGAGAAACCAAACAAATGGAACCCCATGTGCCTTTAGTTTAGCTTAAGATAAGGAGAGAAATGAATTGCGACCTCAATTGCTGCATTTAACGAATTATACTCCAAAAACCTATATCTTATTGAGATGATAAAATTTGAACTTTGAGATTTTGAGTTAATGAGATTTAGAATAGGATGAAAACTTTGGAATGTGAGCTGATGTCATACTGGGATGAGATTCTTGGGCACCTAGGGAGTGGGTGAATGTAGTTTGCATTTGGAAAGATGCGAGTTGTTGAAGGCCAAAAAGTGCATTGTGGTAGGCAGAATTCTAAAATAGTATTTACAGTTCCTCCCCTCTGTGTATATACCCTGCATAATACCACTCCTTAAGCATGAATAGGACTTGTAAAGACAATGGTATATTAATCCTATTATTAGCTTATGTGATAAAGCAAAGGAATTTTACAGATATAATTGAAGTTCTTAATCACTTGATTTTACATTATTTATAATAGACATTATTATCATGGGCCTGACTTAAACAGGTGAATTTTTAAAAGAGACAAGAAGCAACAGAGAGATTTTTTTCTGGCTCGCCTTAAAGTTGGACTTAATTAAATTTAAAACTATTATGTAAATGGTATAGTTAAAAGAATGAAAGACACACCACAGATTGAGAGAAATATTTGCTTTTATCCTAAATATATGAAGAACTCTTAAAAGTTCACAAAATGAAAGCAAATAAATAGTTAAGAAGTGGGTAAAAGTTCTGAACAAACACCATATCAAAGAATATTTGTATGTGGCATATAAGCATATGAAAAGAGCTCAGCTCCATTTGTCTTCGTGTAAATGTAAATTAAAACAAAAAGACATACAACTACACACCTATTTGAATGGCCAAATCCCATCACCCCTAGCCCCCCGAAGAGGGACAACAGCAGTTTTGAAGAATGTAGAACAATAGTGACTCATTCATTCTTGGTGAGAATGCAAAATGTCATAGGTGCTTTGGAAGATAGTTTAAGAGTTTCCTACAAACCTGTAGGAGTGCTGATGACACTGACTCCATGTCTGGCCCTCCATCCTGTTCATGCCCATGCAATGACCTCCCCCAGTGCCAGGCCTCTTGGAGGTTAATATATACCCTGAGCGGAATGTGGGAAGGTTGTTCCTCTTTAGATAACTATGCTTTGATCTCACCACAAGTCCCTAACTCTACAAAAGCTGTGGATTAAGGTCCAGACTTAACAGAGAATCGCTGTGTAGTGCCTAGATCTTCCATCTGCCTCATCCTGTCAGTAAGTTACCCCGAACAAAGCTATATAAACAGTATCAAGTGGCCTGCTTCAATTTTTAGTCTCAAACTGCCTTCTCACGGCATAAGGAACACAGTCAATGATATTGCAATAACAATATTACAGATATTAGCAGACAGTAGCTATACTTTTTGTGAACAGAGCATAATGTATAAACTTATCAAATCACTAAGCTGTATACCTGAAACCAGTAAAAGCTATACTAAAAAAAAAAAAAAAAAAGGTGGGGGTGGGGGGCTTTTCTGTCTGGAGGATACCTTACTGTCCCTCCTCCACCTTCTAACAAAACCTAAGCATTTACTTTGTGTATAGTTGATGTACAATGTTGCATGAGTTGTGGGTGTATAGCATAATGATTCAACTTCTCTATCCATTCCACTATGCTACCATCTGTCACCACACGACACTATTATTATAATACCATTGACTATATTTCCTAAGATTTGCCTTTTAATCCTGTGATTTATTTATTCCATAACTGGAAACCTACATCTTCCATTCCCTTTCACCCATTTTGCCCATCCCTTATCCCCCTTTCTTACTATATAATCCAGCATTCATGCTTCTGGGTATAACCCAACTGATTTAAAATTTTATCTGCACATTAAAAAAGAAAAAAAAAACTGTGTACAAATGTTTATGGCAGTGTTATTCATAACCAATATAAACTATAGATGATAGATAGATAAGTAGATAGGTAGATAGATAGATATAGTGGTACATTCATGCAATAGGATACTAAGAAACAATATAAAGGAATGAGCTATCAAGCCATATAAAGATGTGGGTGAACTTTAAATGTATATTGCTAAATAAAAGGAACCAATCCAAAAAGCCTACATATTCGATGATTTCAACTATATGACATTCCAAAAAAAAAAGCCAAACTATGGAGACAGTGAAAAGGTGAGTGATTGCTACGAGTTTGGGGGAGAGAGGGCAGGATGAACAGGTGGAGCACTATAGGTGTGTGATATTTGCCGTGGTTTTCTCTGGCTGCCATAACAAATTAGCGTGGACTGGGTAGCTTTAACAACAAACATGTACTCATCATAGTTCTGGAGGCTGGAAGCCTCATACTGGTGATGTTCTCACATGGCCTTCCTTAGTGCATGTGAGCAGAGAAATCTGACTGCTTCCCCCTCTTCGTATAAAGGCATTAGTTCCAACATGAGGTTCCCAGCCTTATGACCTAGTCCAATCCTTCTTACCTCCGAAAGGCCCCATTTCTAAATACCATTACATTGGGGGTTAGAATTTCAATATACAAATTTTGGAGAGACACAAATATTCCGTTTGTACCAATACTGTAATGATTGATATGACATTACACAACTATCAGAACCCACAGAACTGTACAAATGAACTGTAATGTAAACTATGCTTTTTAATCAATAATAATGAATCAATATTGGTTTCTTGATTGTAACAAACATACCACACCAATGCAATATACTAATAATAGTGAAAACTAATTTCTCAGGACAGAGCAAATCTAGGAATTCTCTATTTTCCATTCAATTTTTCTGTAACCCTAAAACTGCTTTAAAAAAAAAAAGGCTAAAAAAAATCAATAGATTTTTTTATAATTGTTCCACATAATTCACCAAGTAGCTGAAAGCAAAAGTCCAGTTTAGCACTTTCTTATATTTGGATAAGAATAACACAAACACAGACAAAAAAGACAAACAAAAACATGATATTGATTAAATAATTCAAGAATGATGTTACTATTAAAATTTAAAAAAATAAAAGCTGTATTTGTGGGAATTACATGACCAGCAGTTCTTAGGCAAGAGGTACATACCAATGTACATACGTCAGTTGTGAAAAGCAACAAAAACAAAACTAAAAACTTCTGCATAATGAAGGAAACTGTCAACAAAACAAAAAGGCAATGGGAGAGGATATTTGTAAATCCTGTATCTGATAAGGGGTTAATATCCAAAATATATGACGAACTCATACAACTCAATAACAAAAACCAAATAATCCAAATTAAAAATGGGCAGATCTGGGGCATCTGGGTGGATCCGTCAAGCAACCAACTCTTGATTTCATCTCAGGTCATGATCTCAGGGCTATGAGATCAAGCCCCTTATTGGCTCCATGCTAGGTGTCAAGCCTGCTTAAGATTCTCTCTCTCTCTCTCGGGGAACCTAAGTGGCTTAGTTGGTTAAGTGTCTGTCTTTGGCTCATGAGATCATGGAGTCCTGGGATTGAGCTCTGCATTGGTCTCTCTGCTCAAACGGGAGCCTGCTTCTCCTCCTCCCTCTTCCATTCCTCCTCTTCCCTTAATTGTGCTCTCTGTCAAATAAATAAAATCTTAAAAAAAAAAAATTCTCTCTCCCTTTGCCTCTCCTCCTCCCCCGCCTCTCTCCCTCCAAAAAAAAAAAAAAAAAAAAAAAAAAAAGGCAGATCTGAATAGACATTTTTCCAAAGACGACAAGCAGATGGCTAACAGGTACATGAAAAAATACTCAACATCACTAATCATCAGGAAAATGCAAATCAAAACCTCACCGAGCTATCACTTCACAACTGTTAGAGTGGCTATTATCAAAAAGACAAGAAATAACAAATATTGGTGAGGATGTGAAAAAAGCAAACTTGTGTACTGCTAGAGAGAATGCAAATTGGTGTAGTCACTAAAGAAAATAGTATCGCAGCTCCTCAAAAATTAAAAATAGAAATACCATACGATCTAACAATTTTACCACTGGTTGTTTACCTAAGTAAATGAAAATACTGTTAGAAAAAAAAAATCTGCATCCCTATGTTAATTACAGAATTATTTACAATAGCCAAAATATGCAAAAGATCTAGGTGTCCATCACGGATGACTGGGCAAAGAAAGTGTAATATATATATATACATAATAGACTACTATTTAGCCATTTGCAACAAAATAGATGGACCTTGAGGGCCTTATGCTAAGTGCAGTAAGTCAGAAAGAGAAAGACAAATACTCTATGATATTAATCATATGTGGAATCTGAAACAAACAATAACAACAATGGGATCATAGATTCAGAGAGCAGATTGATGGTTACCAGTTGTGATGGGGAGCAAAACGGGTGAAGTGGGTCAAAAGGTACAAATCTGCAATTATAAAATAAATGAGTCATGGGAATGAAATGCACAGCCTGGTGACTATAGTTAATAATACTGTATTATGCATTTGAAAGTTGCGAAGAGAGGGGTGCCTGGGTGGCTCAGTCGGTTGAGCATTCGACCCTCAATTTCAGCTCATGTCATGACCTCAAGGTCATGAGATCGAGGCCTGCATCAGTCTCTGTTCTCAGCAGGAAATGTGCTTGAGATTCTCTCTCTCTCCCTTTCCCTCTGCCCCTCTCTGCCCCAGGCTCACTCACTATTGCTCTAAAATAAATAAATCTTTAAAAAAGAAAGTTGTTAAGAGAATAAATCTTAAAATTTCTCCTTTTTTAAAGATTTATTTATTTGTGGGAATGGTTGTGGGGAGGGAGAGAGAATCCAAGCAGAGCCCACACTGAGCTTGAGATCACAACCTGAGTCAAAACCAAGGGCTGGGCACTTAATCAAGTTCACCATGAAGGTGCCCCTAAAATTTCTCCTCTTAAGAAAAACAATTTGTGGGGCACCTGGGTGGCTCAGTGGGTTAAGCCGCTGCCTTCGGCTCAGGTCATGATCCCAGGTCCTGGGTTCGAGCCCCACATCGGGCTTTCTGCTCAGCAGGGAGCCTGCTTCCTCCTCTCTCTCTGCCTGCCTCTCTGCTTACTTGTGATTTCTTTCTGTCAAATAAATAAATAAAATCTTTAAAAAAAAAAAAGAAAAAAGAAAAACAATTTGTCATTATGTATAGTGATGGATATTAACTAGACTTATGGTAATCACTTTGCAATATACACAAATGTTGAATCATTATGTTGTACACTTGGCACTAAAAGTATATGTCAATTATATCTCAATAAAGAAAAAAACTAATGTATATTCATCCATTATAAAATACAGGTGATAATGATTATTAGTGCCTGAAAATCATATGTGAATCGAAGGTTACCTTAAATCATCTACTTCTCTACAATGAAAATCTGCATGTGTGAGAAGGACTGCACTCCTGAGGGAGGGGGACAGTGTATTGGGAAAACATTTTTGAACCATGGGAAAAATGGCAGATGGTTATTTGGAAAATTTTGTGAAATTGAAGTATACTAACTTTTTATTATAAAAGTTTACTTCTGAGTGGGAAGGAAGCATTAGAAACTGATGCCCCAAATCCTCTAGTAACTATAAAATGCAGCCCTAGTGGCAGTCTAGATGCTTAGCTGAGAGAACATTTCTCCTCAGCTGGCCTTGAGAAAATTCTTTACTTGATTTCTTTGTTCCCTCGTGCTCTTTGGAAGTGGCACCATGAGGGAGTCATCTGTGCAGTTCCCCAAACATTCCCAGCTTTCTGTTGTGTAAGTATATAGTAAGATTTCTCTTATCTATGTCTCTTAAAATTTGCAATGGCAGTATTTCTTGCTTTGGACAGAAAAAAAAAAGTAATTGGAAATGATATTATGGTACTTCCCAAAAAAGACTCTAAAAGCCAAAATTTATGGTTTATTCATCCTTTGCCGCCTGTCTTAGCAATCACAGAAGCAGTGAAGTAGAGCGTCCTCCAGCTTGCATTCCTGAGTCAGAATGAGGTAAAGCAGAATCCATCAGTGAACACACAGCATGAATCAGAAATAAATCTGTATTATTATTATTATTATTATTATTATTATTATTACTGTTGTTATAAACTATTAGATCTGAGGAATTTTAACTTAGAATGAACTACCTATCCCGATGCACACTATTAATTATTAGGACTGTAGCAATCATTTGTTTTAACTCCATCTCTGTATTAATCAACAGGAAGGAAAACACAATTTCTGTTTTTGTTTCATCTGATATAAATTTAGAGATCTGCAATATAAAATTTTACTAAAATATAAAAACATTCTATTCCATTTCCCCAAAATGCTTCAGTTAATTTGACCTTTAATAAAGTCTCATTTCTTTACTCAACTTTAACCCAGTAACGCTTTATTAAATCCTTCTTTTCCAATCTTGAAAAATTTTGTCTCCAATTAATCATAATTACAGTTTTCTTTCTAAAGGGTAGAGTTTGAAGAGATTGTCTAACAGAAGAGCTCTGGTCTATTAAGCACCCAGGTTGAAGTATATTGTATTTATTGTCTAACAACTTTTTTAGTAGTTGGAGAGAGTGACTATGATACACACACACACACACACACACACACACACACATAAATATTAACAAAATTTCTGGAAACATAAATACTAGTACTTTCCCAAAAGTATTAAGATCTTAGGGCCTATATTTAGACTATCTGTTTACCAGTCTAAACACTATCACATACTGTATAAACTTTGTTAATTCTGTTCCTGGTTTCATTATCTGCAAATATCTCATTGCACCTAGTACAAAAAAATATTACCAATACATTTCTTCAGCATGGGGTTTTGTAGATAATGAATGACCAAGACATACACTACTATTATTTTGCTATCGTTATTTTGCTTATCTTTTTTGGAAATCGTCAAGTCTTTTCTTCTGTGATATTTGTCAATAGTGTTCAATATTAGCAGAAAAACCAAATTACTAATTTTCCTTTTGAAACACTGGGGGGAAAAATAACCCTCAGAATTAACAAAAAGTAAGATTCTAGTCCCAGTGGGCTGATTTTGCCCCTGACAAGTGTCTTTTGAATGAACGAATGAATGAGTGATGAATTAATTACCTCATTCAGAAAATCTTTATTGAGCATCCACTGTATGTTCATGCCAGAGACAGAGGCAGAAATCATGACCTGGGACAGAACAAGCAAAGCTACCAGAGGCCCACCTCCTAAAGAGACCTGACTTGAGGTTGCTGGCAAGCACAGAAAGCTGACTTCAGGAATATTAGTGGGGCTATTCTTCCCCTTGCATGTAGGGAACCTAAGAGGGTTTTGCTCTGAAAAAAAAAAACAAAAAAACTTTTAATTTGTGAATCTAAAGACATTTTTACACTACACTATTCATCCAACATAGAATAAATCTAGGTATAGAAAAGTCATGTGACTGACCTGGGGCTATGTGAAGACTCAGAAGCTGCAAAAAATATAAAACCTTAGGAGTTCTCAATCCAAGTGGCTTTTCAAGGATATTCTTGACTAAATACAGCTCTATCCAGATAAAATGAAGCCTTCATGGAAGGAATACTTTGGACCTATATATGGTGGATAAAGAAGGCAGAGTGTCAGAATATAGCAAATTCATTGAGAGGTACATTAGACTGGAAGGTTTATAATATTAATTTAGTAAGTGCTCTTCTAGAGACCTACAGGAGTTAGAACACCTTAGAGAAAGTCTTACACTCAGAAAGTAACTTATGCATTTGACAGCCTCCTCTGATAAGTTTATTCCAATGGGTCTCACAAAGATGGTTATATTTTGTAGAAGTTACAGTTTTATTCTGGGTTTTAAATCAATGAATTTAGAACCATAAAATACATGATCCCATACATTGAGTTATCTTCATTAACTTGGAGAAAGTGTCAGGCCTGATATTTCAGAATGCTCGTTAAGCAGCACATAACCTTAATTCATGTAAGGAGCCAGAGAAGGAGTGTTAATTTCAACTACAGGCCAGGCCAGTCAGTTCACATAAACAACATTCACAAACAGCCAGATTAAGAACCACCATCCAGCAAAACAATCCCATGAGGCTTGTCAGTGCCTCGCTTAACAACCTTTTGAGGTCACAGCATGCTCATTCATTCTGGCCTCAAATCTGGGATTGTTCGATTCTCTTGACTAATTGTGTATTCACTCATTCAGCAAATATGTATTAGATAATCAAGATGTATCAGGTTGTGTGCTTGGAGCTGGGGATACAAAATCTGTCAGAATTAGACCTTCTCTTCAAGAAATAGGAAATCTTATGGAGAGGCAAATACCTAAGGAAATAATTATAATACCATGTAGAATGTGTTATAATAGAGGTTAAGCACAAGGTTTTACAGAAGCAGAGACATAGAAGCAATTCATTCTAGGGAAGAAAATCACAGAAAGCCTAATAGAAACACTGGTAATTACATGGGCCTTGAAGGATAAGTTTACCTGGGACCAGAACACTGGTAAACAAGAATAAGGCACAGGTACCAAGGTGGGAAACTGTGTGAGGCATATTTGAAGATCTGAAGATATTTAAGTTATCATTTGGTACTAGCTATCATCTAGTCATTTGTGAATGTATACTTAATGTTGATATTTGTCACAATTAATTTGGAAATATATTTGAGATTTAAAAGGGTACAACCTGAATCTAAAGTAGTCTTTTAATTTTTCATTGCTATAATCAGAATATTCCAGAAATTTTAGCAGTCTGGTTTTCATTTTATGCTCCAGGCTTTAAGTAGCACATTTAAATTTGGAAAGTAAATTAGAAAGATGTTGTCACAACAAAATAAACACAAATATTCTTAGCTTCATTTAAAATATATCACATCATTATAGTGGTCATTATCAGTCAGACATTTTATTCCATCAGAAGTAATTGCTTCATGGAATGGGATGATTTTGGACTCTACAAACCAGAATACAATCTTAATTCTAAGGCATTGTGTAGTTTTAATTATATGTTTATCAAGCCACTCTACAAATTTGACTTCAAAAATCCACACAAATCTTTTTCCCTGGCTATTAGTGTTAAAGCTAATTAGAAAAAGATAGATAATACCAATTTACTCAATAATAAATGATAAAGATTGGTCAATAGAAACCACATTAAAGCTTTAAATATGAAGCAAGTATAGACACTCTTGGTTTCCTTATTAAAGAAAAATCAACAAGATGCTAGCTTATGAAAGAGAATTAAATTGGATATCTTTTACTTGAAAGAAGAAACAGTAGAGAATTCTCTACCTGAAATGACTTATGAGTATTAGAGTTCTAAGTATGCATAATAAAATGATGATTAGTAACATTTCCTTGTCCATTTTTAACATACTAAACTAAGAAGCTGTATGAATTTTGAAAGTGTCTGGTCTATTATCTTAATAATGAAATTTATATTATTGTCATATCATTGAAAAAAAAATATGTTGATGGGAATGCAAGCTGGTGCAGCCACTCTGGAAAACAATACAAAGGTTACTCAAAAAGTTGAAAACAGAGCTACACCCTACAATCCAGCAATTGTACTACTAGGGATTTACTCTAGATACAAATGTAGTGATCCAAAGGGACATCTGCCCCCAATGTTTATAGCAGCAATGTCCACAATAGCCAAACTAAAGCCCAGCTGTCCATTGACAGATGAATGGATTTAAAAAAAGGTGGTATATATACATATATGTGTATATATACATACAATGGACTACTACTTAGCCATCAAAAAAAAAAAAAGAAAGAAAGAAAGAAAACTTGCCATTTCAACAACAGGAATGGAACTAGATGGTATTAGGCTAAGTGAAATAAGTCTATCAGAGAAAGACAGTTATCATATGATCTCACTCATACTGGAATTTAAGAAACAAAACAGAGGATTCGGGGAAGAGAGGAAAAAATAAAACAAGAAAAAATGAGAGAGGGAGACAAACCATAAGAGACTCTTAATCATAGCCAAGAGTTGCTGGAGGGGAGGTTGGTGGGGGATGGGGTAACTAGTTGATGGACATCTTGCTTTATGATAATTTCTTGGGTTATACATTTGTTTTATATGATTTGTATGGTTTCATGTTTTATTTTACAATAAAATAAATCTAATAAATAAGTATACTAAAAAAAGAAGATAAAATAGATCCACACTCTCATTTTTGTAATACAACTTTACCAAATAAATGAGAAAAAAAAAAATCTCTGACTAAAAGATATATGAAGCCAAAAAACAGATGGCTATATGTAGATGTATATACATAAATTGTAAAAGTGATTTGTGGCACTTAGAAAATAAAACAACTGAAAAATATAGTTCAGGACCATGTGAAATTCTCAAACCTCTTCATATTACTCCACTTTACAAATTATGTAATTTATTTAGATATCTAGATTATACCCTCCACCTAATAGGACCAGCTTCAATTACAGACTTGCATTTTGCACTGTTAAGGATGATTAATTTGAACATTAATCATCATCATCTTGATAACTATTATTACTAGTCAACAGTGCCTACTATGCAGTGCCTACTATGTGCTATGTATGTTTTTGCATTTACTCATTGGACCTATTCATTGACTGATGAACTTAATTTTATGTTGAATCATGTCCCTATTTTTTGACTATCACTTTTGTTGTGTTTATTGTACTTTAAATCGTATTTTATAAATTATCCACGGCAATATCATATAAAGTAGAAACGAAAAACTTTACATTGCATACAATATTTAAAGACACACAAAAGGTAAAATGTAGCATTCAATTAAATTAACATTATTTTTATATGACGATAGTCAAGACGGTGACTAATTATTCAGGCCAAAACACTGATATAGATGGTATATTTTCTTCATTAAACATTTATTTAAGTTTTCCTATATTGTTGTTACTATGAAAATTAACAGCTTGGGAGAAAAATAATAAATTGCAGGGATAATTTATCCGGCATTACTCTATTTATAATGTGTTACACCACACACACAAAAATAAAATTCAATATGTAAGAAGTATGTCTTTTTTAAGCAGTGCTTACTGACTTAGAGTTTCAAATAGTATAGATAGCACCTCCTAATATGCTCCATAATACGAAATTATGAACCTGAATTACAAGCTCTTCTAAATTAAGCTAGTTTCATGTGCTTGGGAAAAACATTTTTCGCAAGGCAACAATGTATTGCATTTTCAAAGAGAAATGAAAAAAGGAACAGACAACATTCAATGGTAGGGAAGGAAGACAGGTCAATTACATATAAAAGGAGGGGGCAAACAAAACAACTGCTGGATGTGAATGGCCAAAGGCCTACAACAGGTGATTTTTAAAAGGGAGAAATTATCAAATTGAGGACAAAATAAAGCAAACAGGAAAGCAACAGCTATCTAAATGCTCCATGCCCTTGGGATGCAGGGCACCAGGGGCATCACAGACTCACTCTGGCAGGCAGACTTCCCTGATGCTCTTGGGTCCTCCTCCTCTTCTGTCTTATTTGTTCATCAAATGTCTTGATTAATTTTTCTGTGTTTTCTGTAGGTCAAATAATGTTACAAAAGTAGTTTTTTGGCTCTCTTCGGTTAGGACAGTTAATCACAAATCCCTTCGCACTCTTCCTTTCTTCTATTCTACTGCCCTCTTCTTGTTCTATATTTTTTCAGGCTCTATTTTGATTTCACCTTACTGGAAAGAATAATGCTTATAGTTTATACTACCACAACCCTTAAATGCTATTGCCTATCTTTTTAAGTGGAATATTCTAGTCCTAAATAACCTTCCTAATTCATTATAAACTAACATAACAGTATGAAATAACAACATGCAATATATCTCTAGCACACAAATGTATTATAATGTACATGTACATAAAATAATGGATACATGTAAAATAATCCACATATTTAAAATAACAACAGCATCCATGAATCATACATAGCAACATTCACCAGTATTCATGTCATCTCTCATCTCTCCCCCGTATCATGTACTCTTCTGTCTACCTATTCTAGTAGGAGGATACAGCCTACTTCAGGGCACAGCAGTCTTCTAACACTCACTGAACACACACCAAGCTTCATGGCTTCCTGCTGAGCAAGTTATAAATGACAATAGGATGTCTGTTTGCTATTAGTAGGCTATTCTAAGAATGTAGTAACTAAGTCAAAACTTCTGCTATGATCTTTGTAACTCTTTCTCCTGTTCACTTTGGTCATGTCTTGGTCTCTTTGGTGACTACCCTTGCCTAACTAGTATAAAAAAGTATATTTTCCTGTATCTTGACTTAAATGTTTGAACAATACATCTGCAATTTAAAGGGCTACATGGTAATGCACAGTCATTGGCTTTCATCTTCATGCACATTAAAAGATACACAAACAAATAGAAATCATGGCGAGACAGGACAAGAATAATGCGTTTTAGAAATTTTTAGTTTCTGAAGGTTCAAATTATGTAAAAGATTGCTTTTATTATTACTCATAAGTAATAATATGATATCATGCATACTTCTGTAACATAGAAAGGCTAATTAGCTGTAGAATGATCATTTGATTTTAGCATGCCACTGTTTCATTTTTTATAATATAAAAATTATATTTTAAAACATGAATTACATTTATTGAAAGAGCTTTGAACACTATTTTTTTTTAAAGATTTTACTTATTTATTTGACAGAGAGAGATCACAAGTAGACAGAGAGGCAGGCAGAGAGAGAGAGAGAGAGGGAAGCAGGCTCCCTGCTGAGCAGAGAGCCCGACACGGGACTCGATCCCAGGACCCTGAGATCATGACCTGAGCCGAAGGCAGTAGCTTAACCCACTGAGCTACCCAGGCACCCAGCTTTGAACACTTTAAATGAATTAATTGAAGAGGTCCTAATTCAGAAATTCCTGAAAACCTACAGTTTTTATAGTTTAATCAGTAACACTTAACAGAGTAAAATAGAAATACATCTAATGAGAACTGAAGGTTTTCTTCATTGTGAAATAAAATGTGGGACTTTCTGTGGAAAAAAACTATCTTGGGATTCTAATAATTGGTAAGGAGAAATAACAAGCAACCATAATCTTCTCATCTGAGTTACTGCTACCAGGATATATTGACAGAAAAAAATAAAAGAAAAAAAAGAGAGATCTTGGAAGGAAAGTTTCTCTTTTTGTTTCTTTCTTTTAACCTGAGGTTTTAAAATTTGTTTCATTTTGTTTTGCCTTTGTTAAGTCAGAGAGTAGCTAGTTATCCCAAGCAAAAGAAGATAAAAGGGTGTTGAGTGGAGTTCATAGATCCAAAGCCAAGAGGGATTTTTAACATCCAAATAATCACTAGGTAAGAGGAATTAAAGTTATTTTTCTTTAAGTGTGTGCAAGAATAAGAAAGAAAGCAAACATGAGAATAAATATTGTTATGGAAGAATGAATATTTTATGTTTAAATTCCTTTTCATTTTACTATAATATTATGCATCAACTTTAAATATGCCAATTAATCCTTTCAATAAAGACATATTTTTATTTTGCGTAGGGTGAGAAAATAGAAATAACAGAATTAAAACTGCAGCCTCAGGAACACTTCTTTCAGACTCAAAACTGTGAAATTAATTTATGAGAAGTTAATATAATATATGCCAGGTTTTACGGTCTTTGTGTTATGAGTAGTGTGTGTGTGTGTGTCTGTGTGTGTACACGCGTGTGAACGTCTATATATGTGTGAGCTTAGGAGAGCTTGAGGCTTTTTGAAGCTAAAGCTGCTATTCTGAGTAAAGAATAATGGGAGGGGGGTTATGTTTTTGAGAGTTTCGAAAAATTTATGTAATGTGAGCGGTTTCATGGAACATTCAGTTCTAATCAATATCTTTCCTTACAATAGCTTACTTTAGCCAGAAATGTTTACAGAGTAAATTAATTTGATGTTTCCATAAATAGCAATAATATTCATCATTAATCATTCAAATTGAAGATACTCAGACAATATACCAAAGTGCATCTCAATAGTCATATCAATTCATCAAGTGTCAAGAAATATCAATTTAACTCCAAAATAATAAGGATAAATGTGACAGTCTTCAAAATAAGTTAATCAAAGATTTAGATAATTGAGAAAAAATTGCCCTAAGTTGAAATTATCTGTATAATTAATTTATAATTCCATCTCTTCTAATATAGATGTGGCTTTAGTTGATATAGGATAAAAACCTTTCTTTTAATTAGTTTAATATATTTCGTTTAAAAATATTTAGCAATTTTCCCTATGATTAAAATATAAATTTATTAGAATATATCCTACTTTTTATTAGTTTTATACATATATCTGAAGAGTAAATTTCTCTGAAAATAATTTTAGAAAATATTTTCTTCCTTATGTGGATAAGACAGTACACGGGGAAAAAAATCAATTGCTACCATCACAAATAAATAAACAAGTAAATAAATAAAATCCTTTCTGCACTGCCTGCTTAGATCTATTACAAACTTTAATGAGTAAGTAACTGTCTTTATGAACTACATTTCTGACCAGCTCCATCTGCTTTCATTTTCTAAACAGCTTGATGAAGCAAACAGAGATAAGCAGGTAATAAAATATTTGACTAAATCACTACCTCTAGGGCACTACCAAAATAAAAAGGCATCATGGAGATATTTAACACTAGAGATTAAAATCTAGAATTTGTTTTGTTTTGTTTTCAGGAGATAAAGTTTCGGTATTGTCTAGCAAATTAAGATAATTAACATAACTTCAATAGAGATGTGTTTCAGACATCATAATGTAAATAATAAAACAGAAATCCTAAGACTCATTAGCTGAAACTACAAATTAAAAGTCATCGTACATGTCCAGATGGCTCTGGTAATTTAGGTCATAGGCAAAATAGGACACATATGATTAAAGCAGTATACAGATACCTACAGATATTGGCAAAGATTAATCACCAAATTCAGACAATGTTCTAAGCTAGAATAATGGGGACTGTTTTAAGTAGGAAATGATCTTGGGCTCATACTTATTTGACGCTGACACAGAGTATTTTTTAATAATAGACTATATCCTAGAAATAGTTTGCTTGACTTAATATGTGAAAATCATATAATGGTAGATAGCTTGCAAAAATGGATGCCATTTTTCACTTCTCTGTATACATATTTCTTTGCCTTTTGACTCTGCAGCATCTCCAATAAGAGTAAATCTGATAGGCTTTCACTGTGTCTGGGATGGCCTTGTGGTTTTCTTTGGCCAACAGAATGTGTTCTGAAGAAGCCTTACTTGTTTCCGTTTTCTTCCCTGGGACATTGCCAAGCCTCCACATGAACATTTGCAACCTAGTCTGTTGGAAGACGGAAGACACTTGGCTCAGTTATTCACATTGCCTCAGCAGACAGCCAGTTAGACACCAGGCATGGGAGTGAAAGCCAGATTAGATAGTCAGCTCGGGCAACCTGCCACCTGATCTCAGACACATTAGAAAGCCTAACTTAGTAGGATCAGCCAAGCCTGGCCTACAATGGCAGAGACACCCACCTGACCCACAGACTCAAAAAGTGGTATTAATGGTTGCTGTTTTAAGGCTTGGAAAACTAGGGCTCATATATTGGCCCCCTAGTTTGTAAATGAAGTTTTATTAGAACACAGCTGCACCCACTTCTTTATGTTTTACCTACAGTTGTTTTCATGCTACAACAGTAGAGTCAACTAGTTGCAGTAGAGAATTTATGGACTACAAAATAATTACGTCATCATTTACATAAAAGGTTTGTTGATCCCTACTTCAAGCCACTACATTTTGAGGTGGATTTTTTTCCCCAGGAATAGGTAATTATATACATTTAGCAAAAGATTTCCAGAAGTGCTTGCTTTCATTAAATATAGTCTCACACCATATTATTCTTTCTAATTTATAATAAGCTCTAGACCTTCCCAGTTTTACAACTATTTGTCAAATAGTTAATTATTGAGTATCCAACAGAAGCCACCTCTGCACAGCGTGCAGGCAATAGGGCAATGCATTCAGACAAAAATCTTTGCCTTCGTGCAACTTATATTTGACAGTATAGATATAAACTGAACACACATGCATATATTATACACACATATACACACTAACATCAGAAAAATGATGAAATGTTAAAAATTTCATAAGGTGATAAGTAGAATTATCTAGATAGGGAAATTGAAATGGCATAAGGGGAACTAGGAAAGTAGTGGAATTGCTGTTACTTGAGCAAAAATAATTCAGAGATAAAGTAGTGAGCTCTGTAACTATCAAGAGGATATTCCTAAAGAGAAGGAATGGCAATGCAGTGGTCTTCAAGAAGGATGAGGCTGATATGTTCAAACCACAGGAAAAAGACAAAAAAAGCCAAAGTGAGTTAAGGAGAAGTATAGGAGATGCTGAGAGCAGAGAGAAAATGAGTTGGTGTGAGGGCTGCTGTGATAGACTCCATAAAGCTGTGCTGACCAATGGATTATACACTACTGAGTTCTATGTAGCTGGTTCAATGTGAGATGTTATGTAAATGCAAAATACACACCAGATTTTGAAGACTTAGAATGAAAAAAAGTATCAATATCATAATAACTATTATACCAATTACATGTTGTAACGATATTAAAATGTTAAAAAAAAGTATTAAAATTTACTTCAGCTTTTTCTTTTTTTTTAATTGCAGTTACTGGAACATGTAAAATTACATTTATGGCTCACATAATGTTTCCATCAGTTTGCACTGGTTTACAGTGTCATAGTCCAATGTCGGCTTTTACTCCAAGTGAGATAGGTCATTATTAAGAGCAGCCGGTGATGAGGCCGTTGCAGAAGCAGGTAAACCAGTTTCGGGGATGTTTCTGGTCAGGAAAAGATGATGGGGATTAGGAAGAGAAGAATGATTACAAATAGAGAAAGTGAGAAGTATTCATATTTTGCATGTTTTGAAAGTGGAGCCAATGATATTTGCTGATACATTGAAAGTGGGTTATGAGGGGGAAAAAAGATGGACTTATGGATCTATGGCTTAGGTGTAGGCAACTGAAAGAATATGAGTCATTTACTGAGATGAAAGGACATGAAGAGGAGCAGGTTTGGTGTAAGAAGAATATGATTTGTGATGTGATAAATCTAAAAATATTGCCTAAAAATTTGGATAAATAATCTGTATTTCAAAAGTGAGATCCAGGCAGGGCATTATACTTTGTGACTTATCAGCTTGTAAGTGGAATTTAAAGCTCAGAGAATGAATGGATGAATGAATGAATGAATGAATGAGGAGAGAGAAGAAAAGCAATCCAAAGGCAGAGCTCCAGGGTACTCTCAACACTGAGAAATGAGGGGCACCTGGGTGGCTCAGTTGGTTAAGCAGCTGCCTTCAGCTCATGTCATGATCTCAGGATCCTGGGATCAAGTCCCTCATCAGGCTCATTGCTCAGTGGGAAGCTTGTTTCTCTCTCTCTCTGTCTCTGCCTGCCACTCTTCCTGTTTGTGCTCTCTCTCTCTCTGACAAATGAATAAATAAAATCTTAAAAAAAAAATTGAGAAATCAAAGAAATGAAACATCAGCAAACAGGATTGAGAATATCATCCTAGAAGGATGAAAAAGAGAATTGTCTGGATGCAAGTAAGGAATTGGAACTGATTGTCTATGTCAAATATTTCACAAGAGGTCTGAAAACTGATCAGTGGATTTTGCAATGTACAGGCCATCCAAGATTTTGCTAAGACCAGCCTTGATTGAGTGTTAAAAATGGAATGAGTAAAAAGGAAAAACAAAAGAAGAATGGAGGTAGTGAATATTGGTATCTCCAATTTCGCTATTAAGAAAAACAGGGGTGTTCAATGGTAGTTAAAACATGATGCAGAGAATTGAGAGACTTTGTAGAATGTGTATATCACTGAATTTATGACCAAACTCACTAAATTTTTAAGTTTCTCCTAATTTTTCTTATTACAGACTTTATTTTTATATCATTCTTAGGTTTACAAAGAAATTATTCAAAACTACAAAGAATTTTCATATACCCTCCTACCACCAACCTTCTCAATATGGCTTTCCATATTATTAACATCTTGCGTTATATTTGTTACTATTGATGAGCCAGTCTATTAACGAAAGTCTATAGTTGACAATGGGGTTCTCTCTTGGTGTAGTACATTCTAGGAGTTTTGAGAAATGTGTTATGATATGTATAGCATATGAAAATATATATACAGAATAGTTTCACTGCCCTAAAAATCCCCTGTGCTCCACCTACTCATCTCTCCATTCCTTCTCCTATGCCCCTGCCAAAACTGATCTTTAAACTATCTCCACACTTTTGCTTTTCCCGGGACATCATATAATTGGAATCATACCATGGGTAGCCTTTTCAGATTGGCTTCTTTCACTTGGCATTTAAAGTTCTTCCATGTATTTTTGTGGCTTCATAACTTATTTCTCTTATTTACTGAACACTATTCCACTGTCTGGATATACTTCAGTTTATTTATCCATTCACTTACTGAAGGACATCTTGATCGCGTCCAAGTTTGGGCAATTGCAAATAAACATAAACATAGGTGCTCAGGTTTTTGTGTGGACATTAGTGCTCCACTTCTTTTGTTAAATACAAGGAGCAAAACTGCTGGATCTTATGATAAGGGACATTAGGTGTCACCAAGTTCCCGTATAATTTTCTACATCCAACAAAAACACCCAAACTCAGAATTTAAGTAGATTAAATTTTCTGGGGCAAACCAGTCAATGTAAGTTTTCATCATTTCCATTTTGGCTCATTAAAGCAACTTATACTACTAGCTCATTGGCTAAGACAGGAAAATATTACCAAACATTATAATAATTTAGCTGTAGGAAGATTACTAGAATCATTTTTGTGGAATATAAAGTAATCAGATCTGGGCTGTGCCCACAAAAATGAAGGAAGCTTATTACTTTCGGTCATTCCAAACATTGGAATGGTTCGTTTTTTTTCTTTAATTTACTCCCTAAAACATTTAACCCATGAGCTCACTTTGCTGATATATTCTTCAGAATACACATGGTTTTACTAATATTCTTCTTAGGCAAAACTGTAGAGAAGAAGACATGATTTGGATCTGGAAAGGCCAGCATCATGTTCTATATCATTATTCACAGGTTATATCAACTTGGATAAATTCTCCATCTTCACAGAAAATAGTTTTCTCAAATGAAAAATGAGAAATAAGATGCCTATCTCAGAGGGCTGCTGTTAAAAATCAAATTAGATGAACATGAGAAAATGCTTAGGAAGTGACAAATGCAAATGTTGATTTTTTACTCTTTTATTTCCAGACCCCATAACTTTGGTTGCAACAATCATTATATTATGTATAAACTGCTACATTTTCACAACCAATTTCTCTCATCTTCCAACTTATCTTACAAATAAAAATAGACAGATAATATTCCTAAACAAACAGCATATATGGTATGTCATAAATATTGAGAAATGGGCATAGAAATGGGACAAAAAACTGTATCAGTAAGTTAACAATCATCTCTGTGTGATTGAAATATATTTGATTTGCATTTTCTTCTTTGTACTTTGATTTAAGAAAGAACCCTCTGCATTGCATATACACTCATCTTAGAAAATAAATACACTCTACTTATAATTTACTTGAAAGGAATACCTACCCTTTTAAAATGCCTATATTTTTTCCAAAATGATATCCATGGTAAATTGAAATGCTTAACTATTAAAAATCAATAGTCAACTACTGAATTAATATTATGTGCACATTCTTAACTTGCTTGCAGTTAGAATGAATATAACAGTTTTGCCTTCAAAAATGTAAAATAAATGTATACTATATATCTAAAAAAGTTACTACACGTTAATATATTATTACTACATAGAGTTAACCACTATGGCATATAGCCTGATACTCAATACAGATATCCTTTAAAAAAAAAAATTGTTCTGCTTAATGGGACATTTAAAAAGTAAAAAGTGGCCTCTGTTTCAGGTGTTATGTTCCTTGTAAAAAAGGACACGTTTGTTTAATAATATGGACTTAGAAACATGGATATATAAAACAGATTGTTGAACACTCTAATGGTGCCAGTCTATCTTGGCTATGATTGTCCTAATAGTGTCATCTGTCAGCAGCTCTCTCCTTCTCCTCCACCACTGAGTAAGCAGCTTACAGAGTCAAGCCAAAAATTGAGATGCAATATTAGACACCATCTGTGTCACTCGTGTGATTTCAATCCAAATTGTTCTCAAGCCAATCATGGAACCAACTGAAGAATTTGATTGTGATTAGGGTGAGGAATGAAAAAGACATGAAGCTAGAAGATCAGCATCAAGCTTTCAGGCACAAAGACATGGTTTGCCCATTTTGCAAGTTCCATTGTGAAAATGAGATTAAAGGCCTGAAAATTATAAAATGCACAAAGATAGACAAAAATACAAATAAATGCACACATGTGTACAAATGTATACATGCTATAGAAGTGATTTTGTTTTAAAAACTATTTCAGGGGCGCCTGGGTGGCTCAGTGGGTTAAGCCGCTGCCTTCGGCTCAGGTCATGATCCCAGGTCCTGGGTTCAAGCCCCACATCGGGCTTTCTGCTCAGCAGGGAGCCTGCTTCCTCCTCTCTCTCTGCCTGCCTCTCTGCTTACTTGTGATTTCTCTCTGTCAAATAAATAAATAAAATCTTAAAAAAAAAAAATTAAAAACTATTTCAAAGACGTGTTCTTTATAATTATTTTAGCAATTTATTTTATTTTGAATATTTATATTATTTATATTTATTTTAGGTAAAATATGGGATAACAAAAATTGAATGTATGTTTGTTTGCCTATAAAAATTTAATTCTAAGATAGCTATTTCCCAAATACTTGAAGACTGTAAGCAAATAAGAATCAGTGTATAGACCTGTGCCCTAGTAATAGATATCTTTCGGAAAGTGAGCTACTATCGATCCATCTGCAAAGCACATAAACTTACCTAGTTGCTTGATTAAGAATAGTTGTAAAGAAGATAAGTCACATCATCCTTATTTTTTTTGCTCATTGATTTTTTTTTTTTTTTTTGAGAGGAGAATTATCAGCTATTCCTATCTCTTCTTACTTTCTTCTTCTTTTTTCATCCCAACATATTTTGAGCACGGTTTTGGATTTTATTTAAAAATTATTATCACAGGGACGCCTGGGTGGCTCAGTTGGTTGGACGACTGCCTTCGGCTCAGGTCATGATCCTGGAGTCCCGGGATCGAGTCCCACATCGGGCTCCCAGCTCCATGGGGAGTCTGCTTCTCCCTCTGACCTTCTCGCTCATGCTCTCTCTCACTGTCTCTCTCTCAAATAAATAAATAAAATCTTAAAAAAAAAATTATTATCACAGCATATAATATTTATAAAGTTGTTAAACAGGATTTAACAGAACAGATCAAGAGCGTATATTGGGGATTTGTTTTTGTTATTCTCTTGCTATCATATTTTTTCCATAGTGGTATTTTCCAGTTACATAGTACGTTATGCAGAAGTGTATTATGTTTGAGGGCAAAGATTGATTTTGATATTTATCATCTAAGTGATATGTTTGTCTTGCTAGGAAAATATTTTTAATAAGAATATAGTATGATAAATGCATTGCCATGAGCTAGATATCAAGGTTTTCCTGTTGAACAATCTACTTTAAATGAAATGATCTGCAACAAGTCTGACACTTTCAGGAAAACTGTGTGCAATTCTTATAAGATGGTTACTCCCTTATTAGTAAAGTTAAAATTATGATTTTATTATTTTATATTGCAATGCTGCAAAAATGTATTAAAAGTAAGTTTGTGCCCTTTAGCCTCAAATGCGAATTCTCAGAGCTCATATATTAATATTTCCAATAATAGAAACCTGCTTGAAAGTACCTACCATTTCCCTGGAAGCTTAAAATAGTGCTAACTCAACAGTGGCTGCTGTCGTGATTACTTTTCAACCAATATGCATTGTATCCATATTCCCTTTTCCTAAATTATACATACCACCATCTTAAGAAGGAATTAAATTTCCATTTTAGGATCCCATGTAAGAAGCTTGAAAGTTGCCACTTCTTACTAACAAAAAGCAAAAAAGTTGAACAGATGGAAAAATCAACTCATCTTGGATCCATTAAAGAGGGGAGGACACAGCGTAACAGCTGTCCGCAAGACTGAAGAGACAGACAGGAAAATATAGGAAGTCAGTGCCTATCTGAACAGAGACTGCAGTAGGAACGGGTTCCAGCGGGGGTGGGTAGGAAAACCTGAACTTTAATTGATGAGTCACTGGAGGCTCTGTGCCAACAAGTCTGAGAGTTAAAAATTCCAGGGGGAGCCAATCATCAGAATGGCCCTCATAATATTGTGAGAATTACCCCTGGAGCTCTGGCAGATTCGCACAGTAAATATCAGAGAAAAATACCCTTGAGCTTCCAGCAGTGGAAGGGGAGAGGGACCATTTTTTAATTATTCTGGAGCACTCTGCTCTTAAGATCTTCCCTCAGGAGAAACTAATTAACCAGAGGGTAACCTGCTAAAGTGTTACCAGAGCCTAACTGCCCTCAGAAAGAAAAATACCCGCCTCCAGCCTATTTTAGCCATCCTGTTCTACATAAGGGAGTTGGGGGTGGGGGCAAGAAAAAACCTTTAAATGTGTCCAGAGGCATAGATTCATTTAAGACTGAGATCTGATCATAGGACTATTAAAAGCTTCCCTTCCCCCAACATCTCACCGCCATGTTACTAAAGACCTATTTATAGCCGTTTCCTTTACCCAGCACATCCTTTTTTTTTTTTTTTTTTTTTTTGGTTTCATAGTGGACTTTACTGGGAAAAGTTAGTGTAAACCACATTTAAATTCATAAAATTTAAATAAGACAGCAAAATTATACCTTTTAGCTATAGTAATCGCTATAGTAATCACAAATTAAGAAAACATTTCATGAAAAAGAAAGCCAAAGTTTGTGGCATCACAATTCCAGACTTCAAGCTCTATTACAGAGCTGTCATCATCAAGACAGTATGGTACTGGCACCAAAACAGACACATAGATCAAAGGAACAGAATAGAGAGCCCAGAAATAGACCCTCAACTCTGTGATCAATTAATCTTTGACAAAGCAGTAAAGAATATCCAATGGAAAAAAGACAGCTTCTTCAACAAATCGTGTTGGGAAAATTGGACAGCCACATGCAGAAAAATAAAACTGGACCATTTCCTTACACCGCACATGAAAATAGACTCGAAATGGATGAAGGACCTCAATGTGAGAAAGGAATCCATCAAAATCCTTGAGGAGAACACAGGCAGCAATCTCTTCGACCTCAACCGCAGCAAAGTCTTCCTAGGAACATCGCCAAAGGCAAGGGAAGCAAGGGCAAAAATGAATTATTGGGACTTCATCAAGATCAAATGCTTTTGCACAGCAAAGGAAACAGTTAACAAAACCAAAAGACAACTGACAGAATGGGAGAAGATATTTGCAAACGACATATCAGATAAAGGGCTAGTATCCAAAATCTATAAAGAGCTTATCAAACTCAACACCCAAAGAACAAATAACCCAATCAAGAAATGGGCAAAGCGGGGCACCTGGGTGGCTCAGTGGGTTAAGCCTCTGCCTTCGGCTCAGGTCATGATCTCAGGGTTCTGGGATTGAGACCCGCATCCGGCTCTCTGCTCAGCAGTGAGCCTGCTTCCTCCTCTCTCTGCCTGCCTCTCTGCCTACTTGTGATCTCATTCTCTCTCTCTGTCAAAAAAAAAAAAAAAAAAAAAAGAAATGGGCAGAGGACATGAGCAGACATTTCTGCAAAAAAGACATCCAGATGGCCAACAGACACATGAAAAAGTGCTCCACATCACTCGGCATCAGGGAAATACAAATCAAAACCAAAATGAGATACCACCTCACACCAATCAGAATGGTTAAAATTAACAAGTCAAGAAATGACAGATGCTGGCGAGGATGTGGAGAAAGGGGAACCCTCCTACACTGTTGGTGGGAATGCAAGCTGGTGCAACTACTCTGGAAAACAGTGTGGAGGTTCCTCAAAAAGTGGAAAATAGAGCTACCCTATGACCAAGCAATTGCACTACTGGGTATTTACCCTAAAGATACAAACGTAGTGATCCGAAGGGGCACGTGCACGCAAATGTTTATAGCAGCAATGTCCATAATCGCCAAACTATGAATGAACCTAGATGTCCACAAACAGATGAATGGATAAAGCAGCAGTGGTATATATATATATATATATATATATATATATATATATATATATATATATAAATTGAATACTATGCAGCCATCAAAAGAAATGAAATTTTGCCATTTGCGATGATGTGGATGGAACTAGAGGGTATTATGCTTAGTGAAATAAGTCAATCAGGGAAAGACAACTATCATATGATCTCCCTGATATGAGGAAGTGGAGATGCAACGTGGGAGGTTTGGGGGGGGTAGGGAAAGAATAAATGTAATAAGATGGGATTGGGAGGGAGACAAACCATAAAAGAATCTTAATCTCACAAAACAAACTGAGGGTTGCTTGGGGGGAGGGGGGTCGGGAGAGGGTGGTGGGGTTATGGACATTGGGGAGGTATGTGCTATGGTGAGTGCTGTGAAGAGTGTAAACCTGGCGAGTCACAGACCTGTACCCAAGGGCTAATAATACATTATATGTTTATAAAAAAAATACTAATTAAAAAAAAGAAAACATTTCAAAGCATATCAAAAGGCAAAAACACACTTTGAAGTGGTATAGCAAACATCGGGACCAGACAGAGATAGGATGCTGGAATTATCAGGCCAAGATTTTAAAACAATTATGCTTGATAAAACAAGGATTCTAATGGATAAAATAAACAACATGCAAGAACAGATGATCAATGTAAACAAAGAGATAGAAATCCTAAGAAAAAACAGAAAGAAATCATAAAGATCAAAAACATTATAACAAAAATGAAGAATGTGTGTTTTCAACTTCTTCGGGTAAATAAAAAGAAACATGATCGCTTTTATTAAGAGTATGTTTCATTTTGAAAGTCAGTTTTAGTGTATTAACAAAGCACCAAACTGTCTTCCAAAGTGGCTGTAGCATTTTGTGTCTCAAGTAATGAACAAGAGTTCCTGTTGCTACACATCCTCCCAGAATTTCATGTTGTCAGTGTTCCACATTTTGGCCATTCCAATAGTTGTGTAATGGTATCTTATTGTTTTATTTTTCATTTCCTTGGTGACATATGATTTGGATCATCCTTTCATGGTAATTTTCCATCTGTATTATCTTCTATTTGATGAGGTGTCTGCTAAGATCTCTGGCCCACATTTTAATTGTGTTGTTTATTATCTTACCATTAAGTTTTAAGAGTTCCTTGAATATTTTGGGTAACAGATGTGTCTTTGCAAATATTTTGCTCCAGTCTTTGGCTTGTCTTTTCATTCCCAGACATTGTCTTTTGCAGAGCAGAAGTTTTTAATTTTAATGGATCCAGCTTATCAATATTTTTTTTATGGATCATGTCTTTGATATTTTTATCTGAAAAACTATCATCACACCCAAGTCATCTAGGTTTTTTCTTATGTTATCCTATGTTTTATAGTTTTATATTTTACTTTTAATTTTATGATCCATTTTGAATTAATTTTTCAAAAAGTCCAAGATCTGGGGCGCCTGGGTGGCTCAGTGGGTTAAGCCGCTGCCTTCAGCTCGGGTCATGATCTCAGGGTCCTGGGATCGAGCCCCGCATCGGGCTCTCTGCTCAGCAGAGAGTCTGCTTCCTCCTCTCTCTCTCTCTGCGGGCCTCTCTGCCTGCTTGTGATCTCTCTCTGTCAAATAAAGAAATAAAAATATAAAAAAAAAAAAAGTCCAAGATCTGGCTAAATTAATTAATTTGCATATGGATATCCAGTTGTTCCACCTCTATTCATTGGAAAAACTGTCATTTCCCCCAATGAATTTATTTTGCTTCTTGGTCAAAATCAGCTGATTGTATTTGTGCCTGTCTATTTCTGGGCTCAATATTTCGTCAAACTGATCTACTTGTCTGTTATTTTAGCAATGCCACACTGTCCTTATTGCTGTTCCTTTATAGTAAGTCTTGAAGTCAGGTAGTGTCAGCTCTACAACTTTGTTCTTTTTCAGTGTTGTGTTGGCTATTCTGAGTCTTTTGCCTTTCAATGTAAGCTTTAGAGTAAGACAGATTTCCTGTCTACTGGATCTTCCACCATATTCTTAAATTGAAAACAAGATAGCACTCTTCCCTCAATAGAGGCTATTGAAAAATACTACGTGAAATTCAAGAAAAGAATATTTTTGGAGCACCAAAATGATATAGTACCCCAATATTCTAGCATAATACAAAGGCACATCTTTGTTTCTTTATTCCTTTATTTCTACATTGTCTATATTAAGAAAGATGTACATGTCACAGAAAAAAATATATGTAGGCCAAATGATAAGACATTCTTATGAAGAGGTTTTCATGATGAGACCACAGCTTAAGATTTCAATGAGAATAGCTCTTCTCTGTTTTCTTTCCATCTCTACCACCTAAAAGAAGCTATTTCACCTTGTTCTCAAGGGTAAACAACGGATGTCAAAGGAGCTAAGAACAGAGAATTTTAAAAAATTAAGTTTACCTCTTAGAAAAAAATGAACTAAATTATTAGCTTCTGAAACAATAGGTGAATGGCATGCCTCCTTTATTTTTGTCAGAATGAACATAATTCTATTTTAATGATATATAATTGTTGTAGCAAAGTAGTTATTTTTTTCCCATCTGTTCATTGAATGCTTAAGTAGGCACTGGGCAAAGTTGCCTGAATAAAATTATTTTTCAAATGAATGCAGCCAATTACATACATAAAAAATGATATTGACTTATTCAATAACAACAACAACAATAATACTCTAGCTTAACAGTAAACAGACTAAAATCAAATGTCTATGACAAAAACCTTCCATTAGTTTCCCAGTTGGTAAAAAAGAAAATTTGGGGGTATTAAACTAAAAAAACAAACTACAGAATTCCATTTTGTTTCTGTGTGTGTGTGTGTGTGTGCATTTTTAATTCCTTGAAACAGAATTCAAAAGGCATATTATCTTTTCAAATATGTAGCAACTTTTATTGCTAAAATTAAAGACTTAGTACTCCAAATTACACAGGTGTAATTCCACTATAAGATCCCCTTGTAATCTGCATATAGATTGCCTCCATTTATCTCCAGAAATTTTTCCAAACGCCTACTGTATAATCTGAGTACTGCATTAGCTGTAGTGATGATCACATGATCATAGCTCATTATGTGGCTTCATAAGGCAAACATGAGAGAGAGAGAAGAAAGGGGGAAAGGAATGGTCTTAACAATATGACAAGTAGTATATTTGCAGTATGAATGAAGTGTTGGAGGAGCACGGAAGAAAGCTGCTAGTTCTGTCTGTGAAGGTTTGTATAAGCCCAAATAAATCAAGTGACACATGGGGCTTTGGCATTTGAAAAAGGAATTTTTATAAGTGGAGTGAAAAGTAAGGACATTTAGGATTTATGAAAAATGTATTCATTTTGTAGGTAAAGAAAAACATAAATATTAAAGAACTAGAAAGGCAAATTATAAAGAAATAATGACATTGCAAAGATTCAGTGAAGCATAAAGAGTGTGTAACAAGGACTGGCAATAGGAGATGTCTACAGCAGGGTAGGGAATAAGGAAGTACAGTGTATAGAGACTTAAAGAGGAATCATTTATAAAATAATTGCTACATAGTTGCTGAAGTTACTTTTGAGTTTCAAAATACAGTAACCTTGAAACTAGAACATAAATACATTACTTATACCTTAATAAACTTTGTGTGCTACCTGGAAGAATACCCACATTTGTTCAAGAATAAATTCACAGCAGTTCAAAATCATTCAGTATTGCTTTGGGCACAGTTTGTGTCTCTGGCTCCTGTGGTACTTCATATTACTGTGTTTCAATAATAGATTAGAAATAAACAATGTTCGCACAGTGATTGCAAAGAAAAAGGAACAAAATTTGTGTTCATTTTTATTCTGATTCCACTTGGAGTTTTTATTTGTGTTTAAAATTTAAAGCAATGAGAGGAAACCATGAGGGCAATGCTTTGCTTTGCTGAGGATATATTAGCAATTTCTTTAAAATTTAAATTTCTTCTTCTCTGTACTCTTTGTGTTTGTTAAAACTAAGAAAAGAAAGCATTGCATCGGTGCTACATTTTGCTATTTGTCTAAAATACATCTTTTACAGACCTTCCAGACAATTTTAATAAAATTCACTTATGAATTATAGTAGTTATTGATGAACATGATGGATCATTTTAAGTCCATGTCTTTCCATTTAAAAATAAATTAACTGAATATAAGTCAAGTAAAACAATACTCTTTTCTCTTTTTTTGTATTATATTCTTTCATTATTTCAAAAAAAAATTTTATTTGATTATTTTTCAATGGCAGGAATATAAAAATAGAGTAAAAGAAAATTTTCACTGCCAGCATTTATTTTCTAGCCATTATTTTCAGTTCATTTCATAATTATTACTGAATATAAATTTGTCATAATAGGAAGAAATAAAAATTGATTCACTCTACTTGTCCAGTATGCTAAGTCTACTCAACAAGGATCAACAAAAATTTTCTGTGAAGAGCCAGAGAGTAAATATTTTAAGCTTTGTAGGCCATACTGTCTCTGTGACAACTACCAAATTCTGAAGTTATATCATGAACTTAGTCATAGACAATACATAAGTAAATGTATTTGGCTGCTTTCCAATAAAATTTGATTTGCAAAAACAGGCGGCAGACTGGATTTGGCTCTCTGGTCACAGTTTACTGAAATTTGGTGTATTCAGAATATGAGCAACAGGCATGCACTAATAAGAAAACACTTTATGTATCATTTTCTTAAAGTAGTTTAATTACTAAAATGGGAGGGTGGGTAATCACCAAATAATTCAGTACTTTTTACAGAAAGATAATAAACTCTTTTTTTTTGTCAGAATGGGGAAATTAGGCTGACCAAATTCTCTTCATAAACATCTACTTCTCAATTTATCTTTTAATACTAAAAATATAAAATATATATTAGGGAATTTACCTATACTTGAAGATACAAAAAATGCTGCATTATATATGACTTAGTCTCTTAAGTGAAATATTTGGTTGGTCAAAATCAATTTACTACAGTATTTCAAAAGCTGACTTTATCCTCCTAAATTTGTCTATTAAATGTACTCTATATTTGCACATAGAGAAGAATAAAGAAGACTGAAATTAATACAGAATTTTTATGATAATCAATAATTTAAAAATACTTATTGACGGCCACAAAAATGTTAGGTACATGTTAGAAAGTTAAAAAAAGAGGGGGGCAAGAATTCTAAAATTGACAATGACATTTGCTCTCTTAGGTCTTCTTCCTTGCTTCGGAAAGATCATATTCACCATGAAATTTGTAGTCATTTGGAAGACCACTGGATTTCAAGCACAAAAATGTTGCTTTTATAATTATCATTTCACTTCTTAGCAATGTAACCTTGATATCTCCTTTTCTTGCTTGATGCTTACTCTCTGTATTACTTTCTGGATGACCAAAGTAAAACCACCTTTGAGGGAGTTTTCAATGGGCACCAGTTCTAAAATTTAAAGTATCACTAACAGTGTAGTTTGAATTTGCATTCTTAGACCCCGTACCCATATTTCCTGTTATCCTGTTTGGGGCAGGGATCCGAAATCTGATCTTCTTTTTACTTAGTCAGTGCAGTGGTCCATGGATCACATCTAAGAAATACTTCATATGTGAAAGACCCTGTAAAGGTAGAATAAGCAAGGCAAAGTGGAAGGCAAAGTGGATGAATAATTTTCAAAATGTGGGTAGTTTTGCTTTTTTTTTCTGAGAAAATTGAAAAAACAGCTGCATAAGAAAGGAATGTTTTTGTTTGTTTTTATTTTTCTACTTAATTTAGGAATAATAGAAGAAATATCATCTGGATTTTATACACATATTATAAATCCATACACTAATCTTCTTCATTTGGAAACAAAATTTCTGAATTTCCTCTGTTGACATTTGAGATAACTATTTCAAAACGTAATATTTATTAAGCAATGTATGTTAATTTGTCCTGGTTTTTCCCTTACCTTGTTCTTTAAAGAGACTTACATGTTTAGGAGGAGTAGACTTATAATAAAGATTGACTTTTCGGTGGAATGTCAGAAGTAAATTCTGTTTTATATTGTTGCATCCTAGAATCTTAAAATAGAACAGGTTGTCCTTCTCCAGGAAGATTTGCCTTTACACTTTACCACTTAAGTTCACAGCAAATATTAGGGAGAAAAAAAAAATCTAACACCTTTTATTATTTACTTCACTTATAAATATCATACAGGGAGAATAAAAGAATCTTAATGAATGGAAGGGATATTTGATCATTTCTCATCTCACACCAAATAAAGTTTATTACTCTGATTTCATACCACAGACTTATAGAATTGTATCATCTCATTGGTCTTCTTGATTGAGAATAAATGCTTCATTAAATTTAAATATAGCAACCTAATAACAATAGTAAAACCAGAGAGAATAATGCCTGACATTAAAAGGATCACACACATCACTCTTTGGAACATACTCAATTTCTAGATAAAATGCAAAGTTTATTGTTCACAATTGCATAATAAATGCAAAGAATTATGGTATGGCATAAGGATATAATAAACTCAAACTTAGTTTGAGAACAATTTTCAGTGTAAAGAGATCTTGTTGATTGTTTTTGAAATAGGAACTACAGAAGAAAGAACAAATAATTATAATCTCTGGGTTATTGGCTGTGGCAACTAGGTGAATAGTGATGATCTTCAAGGAGATGAGCAATAATGGAAGAGGAAGAGTGTGTGCTTTTTGAAGGGTGTGTGGCAGACTTCAGGTTTTTTGCACATGGAGTACAGGTGCACTGGAGGACTCCAAATGGAGATGCCAAATAGGAAGTTGGTTATATGTATCTGGAGTTCCGAAAACTCTGGGCTGGAGATGACCCCCAAAACTATTTCCCTGGCCTGACACAAAGAGTCAATACCTACTGGACATCTTCACTAGTATGGCTCAAAATTGTTAATAATTTAGTAAATTCAATGTCTAACCCAAAATATGCCTAAATCTAATTCTCACCAATTATTCTATGGCATTATAAATGGCATTTCTAATTATCTAGTAAAGAAATTCATTCCTGAAAGCCATCTCTTATATTTCCAGAAACCCAAGGGCCATCCTACACATTCACCATTCCTATTATCAGGAATTATATGGGAGATTACACAAAGCTGTGTCAGGGCAATAAGCACAGAAAAAGAAAAAGAAAAAAAAAGGATTTTCTGAAATCCAGAGAGACATATTAATGTGCCCCTACAGAAATGAATGAGTTCCAATTCTATTTCATTTTTTTTTTTTTTTTAAATCCTGTTCGAAAGTCATGTTCCAAGGAGAAAACATATGACTGGTTTAACTTGGATTACATACACATTCTCTGGCAAGGGGAAGGCAGAACAACTTGATCAGCAAGACTACCAGCACATTCAGTGGAGGAGCCATAATCCTCCAAAAGTAAATTAAAGGGCTTTTACCAAAGACTCTGCAATTTGTGATAGATGGCCAAAATTTGAAAAGCCCTATATTCCGCCTCAGGATCTTTATTCTGCTGCTACCGCTACCTGCAATACTTTATCTTCCTTTTGGTAAATTAATACTTGCTTCTGATTCTGCTTCTGACTTCAGCTCAAATATACGTCCTCAAAGAAATCCTTCCCATTTCAGATCTAGCTGCCATACGCTCACTGAGTGGAGTGTATTTTTCCTAAGTAACCAATGGTTACAGATTATATTTAGCAATTTATTTGTATGATTATTTTATTAAGGTTAATGAACTTTTGCACAGGCTGGTGAAAGAATAGACAAATGGATCTGGGATAAAATGGGATAAAATAGAGACCCCAGATATAGACTGGCACAACCAGAGTCAACTGGTCTTGACAAAGGAGCAAAGGCAGTACAATGATACAATACAAAGAGCAATACAATGAAACAAAGATCATCTTTTCAACAGATGGTACGAGAACAATGGGACATCCATAAAAAATGAATTCCTAATGCATCATTGACCTAGCGTAAAATGCAAACCTATAAAACTAGAAGGCAACAGGAAAAAGACTGAGTATTGTGATGACTTTTTCGATATAACACCAGCACCATCCAGGGAAGAAATAATTGGTAAGTTAGACTTCATTTAAAAAAAAACAAAAACAAAAACAAAAAACAAAACATTTCTGTTCTGTAAAAGACAATGTCAAGAGAATAAGAGGAGTCACATCTGGAAGAAGAATACTACAAAAGACATGTCTGCTTCCCAAACTATACAAAAAACTCTTAAAACTCATCCATAAGAACATAAACAGCCCCACTAAAAACAGAGAGCAAAGACCTTACAGACGCCTCACCAAAGAAGATACAAATATACATATAAAGGTACGCCTCGCACCATATGTTATCAGAGAAATACAAAATAAAACAAAAATAAGCTATGACTATTCACCTATTAGAATGGCCAAAATTCAGAACTCTAGAAGATCAAATGCTGACGAGGATATGGATCAAGAAGAACTCATTCATGCTGGTGAGAATGTAAAATGGCATAGCAGCACTGAAAGACAGTTTGGAGGTTTCTTACACAAATGAATATACTCTGATCATATGATCCAGCAAGCATGTCTTTGGTATTTACTCAAAGGAGTTGAAAACATGTCCACAGAAAGACCTGCACACAAATGTGTATAGGATTTATTCACAACTTCCAAAAGTTATAAGCAACCAAGATGTCCTTCAGTAAGTGAATGGATAAAGAAACTCTTACATATATGGACAATGAAACATTTTTCAATGCTAAAAAGAGATGGGCTGTCAGGTGATGAAACGATGGGAAAACTTACATGCATCTTACTAAGTGAAGGAAGCCAATCTGAAAAGGCTACCCACTGTGTGATTCCAACTCTACGCCATTCTAGAAAAGAAAGAATTATGGAACAGTAAAAAAGATCAGTGGTTTTCAGGGGGTGAAAGGGGAGGGAAGGATGAACAGGCAAAGCATGGAGTATTTTTAGGGCAGTGAAAATATTCAGTATGATGTTATAATGACAGATATAGGTCATTATAAATTTGTCCAAACAGAATGTACAACACCAAGAGTTAACTCTAATGTAATTTATGGATAACGTAATAATGATGGGATGGTTAACAGATAGGGTCTTATTAGTTGTAATAAATGCACCCCTGGATGGAGAATGTTGATGACAAGGGAGGCTCTGCCAGTCTAGGGAAAGGGATTATGTGAGAAAGCTCTATATCTTCCTCTCAATATCGAACTAAACCTAAAACTGCTCTAAAACATAAAGTCTGGTTTTAAAAAAAAGTAAGCATTTTATGGGAACATTTCAGGGATAAAAATGGAACCCAGTAGAACACAGGAACCCAACAGGACACCCGAGCCAGTAGGAGGACACCAGAATTCTGGTAAATACCATGGAGCCTCTGGAAGTGTATTTTAAGGAAGAAGCAGCCATGCCAAATGCCACAGGTGAAACATAATCTAAAATTGATTTTAAAACAACAACAGCAACACTGGATTTAGCAGAAAACTTATTAACAATCTTTGGAGTAAGTTTCGGACAATAGGGGAGGGGAGAACTGAGAAACAGAAATTGTTCATAGCTTGGCTTGGAAAAGTTCATAACATAAAGGACAGGAGCTGGATAGAAATGGGAATCCCAGGGCACCTGGGTGGCTCAGTGGGTTAAAGCCTCTGCCTTCGGCTCAGGTCATGATCCCAGGATCCCATCGGGCTCTCTGCTCAGCGGGGAGCCTGCTTCCTGCTCTCTCTCTCTCTGCCTGCCTCTCCGCCTACTGTGATCTCTGTCTGTCAAATAAATGAATAAAATCTTTAAAAAAAAAAAAAAAAAAGAAAGAAATGGGAATCCCAAGGCTTTTGTTTTTATTTTCTGTATCTTTTATTTTGTATATTTATATTTTATATCCTTCACAGTTGTATTGTGGCTGCAGAGTTTGAGAAGATACAAATATGGATAAGTTTAAGTATCCATGTAAAAAAATTAAAATTCAAGGAACTTTTGAACACATGGGTAAAAAAAGAGTAAATTGACTGGAGGAGAGTAGAAAGGGGGAAAATCCAGGTCACTACCTTCGATAAGAAGGGACTTCTCCCATTTTAAGAAAGGAGGGTAGGAAATAGTTGTTGGTGCAAATAAGACTAAAGGTTTAGAACTAGAACTTTGAGGGAGGTTTGACTGATTTGGCCTAGAAGGACAAGATCATTTGGCCATTAGTGTAATCCAGGCAAAAAAAGGATGAGGAGCTGGGAGGACACAACTAGCAATGGAAAGAAATAAAAAAGATGGGAGGAAAAGCCCAGAAATTTAAAATGACAGGAAGCACTGGCTTCCATCTTCACGGTTCTTGAAGTATAATCATATTTTTCTCTCTTTAGGAAAAGAACGGAAAATTACAAACTCCAAAAGAAGTACAAGGCCTTGGGAGACCTCTGTGCATGTGAGGGACACTGAAGCTTAAATTTCTTTAGCTTCATGGGTAATCTGCTTCTTGTCACAAGACGTACTGATGAATTTGGCATGGAGAAGTGAAAGAGTTTGCGTTTTTTTAAATATCTGCCTTAACTGTACTATGGGAAATGGATTGAAATGGAGTTGTAGAAGTTGGGAAGTAAAGGAAAAGAAAGCAAGAGAAATGATACTAAAACACACACACACGATCTACTTTTTTTTCCCACAAAACAAGCCCAATTAGCAACACCGTGAATTCTTTGCTTACTAAAGGCAAATTAACATTTTTAATTTCTTTCCTAAATATAATGAATAATAGTCCTGCCTTACTTGAAATAATCAGATATTCAATATAAATGTCTTATCATATTCCCCTTCCTAGAGTCTTTTTGGAAACAGAACACGTTTAACAAAATTCCTTGAGATAAACCCCAAATTGATGCAGAATAAATATGTGTGATGTCAAAATTTTCTCTTAGTAATATTCACCAGGAACAAAATTGTTTAAGAGTAGTATGAAGTTGTTTTTTTTTAAGTTGTAAATATAACAATTTTAGATTCACCTGCAGCTATAGGAAATAATAGGAGAGATCCCTCATATACATTGCTCAATCTCACCCAGAAGTATCATTTTGTAATACAATAGGGTAATATCATTACCAAGATGCTGATATTGTTATAATACTCTGTCTTATTTAGATTTGTTTTGTTCTATCTCTAGTCATTTTGGCGTGTGTCATTGTGTGCTTTTTTAAGTTTGTATAATTTCACCACATGTGTAGGGTTTTTGTATCAACACCACAGTCAAGATACTGAATAATTTTAACACTATATACATGAGGTATTCTTAAAGTGAAACAAATATTGATGTAGATATCACTTACAATTTTTGTGGTATTTTAAAAACTTGCATACTACAATTGGATAAAAATCTCCCTTTGTATAGGATATCATTACCTATTCATGAATCTAATCATTGTTCTTTCCCTACATATCCTACCAGAGATAATATGCATGTTCTTTCCCTTCCGCGTTCAGTGTTTTATTCAAGATGACAGAGAGAGATTCAATTTTCCCATTCTTAACTCTGCCCCTGGAGAATCTGTCTACTTTCACTGGAGTTCCCTTTGTGTCACTCTGTTACAGAGAGTTCAATGAATCACATAAAAATACTACAAGTTTTCATTTGCCACATGCCTACTAGTTCTGGAGCTCAGTTAAAACCTGAAAAATCACTCTTAAAATGCTACAGTGCATTTAGTGTCTTGCCGGTATAGGGTTTTTGTTTTTGTTTTTGTTTTTGTTTTTAAACTAGAGTCAATCATAGTTTTATTGTTTATAAAAAGTTCATTATGGAAGGGTGTTTAATGGTTATCTGCAAGAATTTTTAAATGGCATAGTGGTAATCAGCCCTCAAAGGACTATGTCTACCTAAGGTTAGCTGAAAAACACAGCAGCCTAATTAGCATCCCAAATCACCACCCAGCCATCTGTTATCTCTAGGCAAAGCAGAAGAAAATGTAAATGTCTAGGAAATAAGGGCTTTGAGTGAAAATTCCAGATCTTTAATTTTTAATTTTTCCCCATTATCCTTATAGTATTTGTATAGTCTTTGCAGTATAGTATGCTGCTGATGAAAAGTTTTCTTTTCTGATATCCTTCTATTTTTGACAAGTGCATATAAGGAAAGGTGTCAGAGAGAGCAGAGCCCGGGAATCATAACACACTCATAGCACTTCTGTCTATTTTTAAAGATCAAAAATAGGATGCAAAGTAGGTGGACAAACAGAATTTCACTCCCCAGAACTACCATCTGACACCTAGTACTGACATAAACTCATTATAGAAATGACACATTTTTCAAATAGGTGACATAGTTTGTTACAAGATTTGAAAATTACACAGCTCTTATCTTACCAGGAATCACTATATATATTTTTCATACACAGTTCAGTTTACATCAAAACAATCTGTTTTGATACAAAACAAGTGAATGGTGTTACAATGTTCTGGCCTTTTGGGGAAAAAAATTCTTTTTTAAACCCAATATAACTCTTCTTTTTGTCCCTCAGGGTTTCCCTGATATCAAAGACAAACTAACACTTCATTATGGCTATGCTAATGAAGCGTTGGAAATATAAATGAGGAAGCTGTACACAAAATAGTTTATAAACACAAAAAGGTAATACAACTTAAACCCCTTCTCAATCTTTCTATTTTCCTGTCGTACTGAGGCAGCTACTTTGAACATCAGAACCATTTGTAAACATTCTAATCTGCATCTCAAGAAAGTACTATGATTTGATCAAGAAAAGAAGGTTGTTTCAGTTATAATTCTTTCTAGGTACACCAGAAATATACATCAATCAGTTAATAGTTAAAATATTTTAGATAATGTAACAATTCTGTTGTCCAAGAAATTGTATTCAAATACCTCTAGAAATCTTATGCTATTATATAGTCATTCTTATGTAACATGGAAGTGACCTTGTTTTTCTGGATTGCATTGCAATGATGTATGATAATAGATTAAAATGATAAGACTATGAGAGAATAAAATATGATATCTTTATTACAATTTTAATACTGAATTGATAAAAATACTATTGTTTTGGACTGCCACTTATTCTCATATTTTATTATTCTGGGGTAGTATTCTGCATCAAACCTAGCATACTAATTAGCATTGAAATGTACTTTCTCTTGCTGGCTCACTTATTCATTCAACAATAGATTATTGAATACTATTATATGTTAAGCAACATCTTATAGACTAGGAGTATATAATTAGTCAAACTTCTTCGTCCTGTAGTGTATTAGCTAGTATATATGAAAGAGATTCTTTAAATAATGACATAATGGAAGGAAAAACACAAAACAAAGCAAATAAATCTATATGGCTATATAATGGAATCTGACCTAGCCTCAGGAGAGGTTGAGATTAGACACATGAGAAAGCAACTCTTGGCATGACATCTGAGGGATAAGAAGAAATTAACTGAGCAAAGAAAAAGGAGGAAAAGGAGGAAAAAGCCTGGGAGTATGAAACTCACAGGTATATACTCAGTGTTATGAGCAAGTATAACATGTTTAAGAAACTAAAAAAAGACCAGGGAAAGGAAAAGTAAGTTATATAACATGAACCTTAAAAGGTAATCAAAGGGAATTTCATGTCATGCATTGGTCTCCATCCTAAAAACACTGGTAAGCCATCAAGTGGTTTTATGCCACAAAGTAATATAGTTGGTGTGTGTCGAAAACAACTCTGTGGCTGTACAGGGGATCTACAGTGCTGGTAATGAACATGGTTTAGAGACTCCTGTGCTAGTCTGTAAAGATTATGGTTATTTGGAATGAGTTGGGAGCAGTGGATAATGACCCAAGTAGATGGGGTTAAGAAGTTATTTGACAGAACGTAATAAATTGCCACCTGCCTGGTAATTTTTTCAATTATATAACCCTGTAGAGGCTTTATTTCTTTATATGTAAAGTCACAGGTATTAATAACACATTTAAGTATGATGGCTTCTCAGAAATAATCAGTGAAACATGATAGATAATTTTATGGGTTTCTTTCCATTCCTTCCAAACCCATTGGGTTAGTCATCAGTGCCCCTCCTCAAGCCAAAATAATTAAGCATGGATCCATGATTTATATCAACTACAACAAGACTAGAGAAGAAGGACATGGAAATCTTTGATGACATAACAAGGAAGAAAGGGGAAACAGGTCCCATGCAATCATGGAAGTCCAAAACCTAGCAAGTTAAATTTTGTTTGATTTTTTTTTTTTTTTTTTTTTTTTGAAAATCTTTTTTTCCATGAAGGTCCTCTGTTTACTCAGCCATCAGCCATCTGGGGACTGAGTACATTGCAGAGTCAGAAAGAACACTTTCCCTCAATTCTGTATAGCCCTCAGGCAAGCAATCAAGTCTTCACTCATCTCCTTAATCAGATTAGAATCTTTCAAAAGATCACTTAGTGCCTTGAGTGTCCATTAAGATCCCTTTGATGAAAACTCATTTGATGTTATGGCTCAATCTTTTTCGGTTCCCTGCTCAGCTCAGCTCTCCAGGCCCACAGGGGCAGCTGCAGCATATCTCTGTGCCCCTCACATGGCTCTGCCTCTTCAGCTCTCTTCCAGGGCCCCACCCTCTGAAACTGAGCAACCTTGCTCCTGGGTTTTGGGTGGGAGTGATGATCTCTGATCCACCTTCAGGGTCACTTATCCCTGTTCTTGTTAGCAGCCTTCCTTCATGCTGTCCCATTTTCTGTTTCCTTTATCCCCAGTGAGCCCTGTTTCTGTTGGTATCATTCCAACTCCATTCCTGGCTTCTACTGACGGAAGTGATTACCTTCTCAGTTTATACTCATACTAATAATGTCTCCACAAAATGGTTGTTCAACCACACCCTTAGTGTCCTCTTCAGAATAAGCCTTCTCATTTTTTACAGCATGGGTAGGCTGAGAAATGTCCAAATCTTCAAGTTCTGTTTCTGGTTGCCTAACAATCCCTTCAATTTATCTGTCTCCTCTTGCATTTTACCGTAAGTGGTAAGGAGTTGGTCCTTCAAGACCAGCTAAATATCCGATTTCACTGCTTGCAAATTTCACCTTCCATACTACACTAGAATACAATTAGAATACAATTCCACCCGGTTTGTTGCTACTTTATACTAAGGATACTCTTTCTTCCACTTTGCAATAACTTATTCCTCATTTCCATCTGAGACATCAACAGAATGGCTTTTAGTGACATATTAAAGAGAATGACAATATTCTATTCATGATGATGTATCTATTCTCTACAATGACAGGCTTCCTCTCTAGTTCTCCTCTTCTCTTCCAGAGTCCTAAACAGAGCTGCCTTCACTGTTTATAAATCTATAAACAGTCCCTTCAAGGTCATCTCAGCTTTTTCTAGCACCGACCTCTACACTCCTCTGCTCTCTACCCAGTGCAAAGTCACTTCCACTTGTTGTAGGTATCTGTTATAGCAGCATGCCACTTCACAGTACCAAAATCTGGGTTCATCTGTTTGGGCTGCCATAACAACATACCATAAATTAGGTGACTTAAACAATAGAAATTTGTTTTCTCACAGCTCTAGAAGATTTAAGTCCAACATCAAAGATGCTGGCTGATTTGGTTGCCTGGGAGAGCTATCTCCCAGGCTTGTAGGTGGCTACATTCTTCTTGTGCCCTTACATGGCCTTTCCTTCGTCGTACAGAAGGAAACTGAGAGTGTGCATAGCTCTCTGGTGTCTCTTTTCATAAAGATACTGATCCTACCAGATTAGGCCCCCACATTTATGATTTCATTTAATCTTAATTACTTCCTTAGAGTCTCTACTCCAAATATAGCCACACTAGGATTTAGAACTTCAGCACTAAATTTTGGGAAGAATCCAAACATTCAATCTTTAATCTTTTGACTATCACGAATAATGTGATCATGGGATACAAATATCTGGCTCAATCCCTGCTTTCATTACTTTTGGGTATGTATAAAATTTCTGTATCATATGACAACATTCATTAATTCTTTTCAACAAATATTTAAGTACTTAGTACTCTACAGGCATTTACGCTGTGTACTAAGAACAAGTGACTGCCTTTAAAATTGATCTCAGACTCCTCTAAGCTTATAAGGTCAAGGCTATCCCCTAAGGCAAGAGTACCATATATTTCAGTTTCCAGTAGAAACTGCCCAAGTTTAAAGTAACAACACATTTACTCTCAATAGCATCCCTCTTTGGGTGATAAGGGATCATGGTCATATTACATAAAGCCAGTTCCTAAAACTCGGGTCCTAAAAATGATTCTACCTAATATATATACTCATAACCCTTTTTATTCAAATAAATGTTCCACCACCAGAGTGGTATTCCATTCTTTTAAATGACTATTCTATTTTTATCCTCTTTAGTATTTCAGGAAATTTTTCCCCTCTTAATTAAAGACTAATGCTAAAACGAAGTGAACAGGAAGTTATAAACTACAAATATAAGGAAGCAGAAAGTCAAAAGCAAGAAAAGGGACGATGGTGCCCATGTGATTAAAAAAACTGCAGCTTGAACATTCTCCCTCATTTGTCACTTCCTTTATCTTTTGTTTTATTTTACTGTGATAAGACTTAACAGGAAAGAATCAGAAACATGATTTTGGAAGTTTAACATCATCTTTTCACACTATCAGTCACGAGAAAGAAATGACAACTTCACTTTACTCCTACAATAAAATAAATTAGAAATGAAGAAACAAATTGAAAAAAAAAAAGTCCCAAAAATGAAAGAAATAAAATCAAAGGTACAATTTTGGTGGGGAAATACCCCTTTAAACGTAGATTCAGTTGAAGAAGTATTGCTAAAGAATGAAGATATGTGGCAACATAAAATTAGTTAAGAAGGAATAGAATAATATTCATTCATGATATCAGAAGTTACTGGACTCTATTTTACACCAAGATGTCTTCTCTTAGAGGTGAGAAAAAAAAAAAAAAAAAGATAGAAGTCACAGTCCTGTATGATAGCATAAACTAAAGAGTAACAGACATGGAAACAGCCACGTCTGATACCATGTGATGAGGATTTAATATATCTATATCTATATCTATATCTATATCTATATCTACATCTATATCTCAGAAATGCTTCTCATTGTAGTTTCAAAGCAATACATTGTTAAGAACCATGTTTAGGGGGCACCTGGGTGGCTCAGAGGATTAAGCCTCTGCCTTAGACTCAGGTCATGATCCCAGGGTCCTGGGATTGAGCCCCGCACTCTGTTGGGCAGGGAGCCTGCTTCCCCCTCTCTCTCTGCCTGCCTCTCTGCCTACTTGTGATCTCTCTCTTAAATAAATCTTAAATAAAATCTCTTAAATAAAATCTTCAAAAAAAAAAAAAAACCCCAACACATTTGACACACAGATTTTATTGTGTGTCTATCAAACTGCTACTTTTCAAACAGAAAGGATATTCCCAGTTCTTTAAATACATTAACTCTTCCTGATCACCATTTACAGATTAGGCTCTTGGTTCATTCCTTTACACATATCTTAGATTTCAACTACTAAATATCTCTTTATTGTAAGATTCCTCTTGTGATTTGAGTAAATTTAATAAAATTTTTTCTTCTTTTCACTATTTATCTTTTTTTTTTTTTTTTTTTTTTTTGACAGAGAGAGATCACAAGTAGACAGGGAGGCAAGCAGAGAGAGAGAGGAGGAAGCAGGCTCCCTGCTGAGCAGAGAGCCCGATGCGGGACTCGATCCCAGGACCCTGAGATCACGACCTGAGCCGAAGGCAGTGGCTTAACCCACTGAGCCTCCCAGGCGCCCCACTATTTATCTTTTTAATGGAAGCCATCCCAATATTTGATTTGTATTTTATCTTTTTAAATAAGTATTTGTAAACATTCTACAGAAATAAGAAAGGGTTGATGAACATTTTTAAGACTCCTTTTATTATTAAACTACAGTCTTGTTTTTATATAATATAGTAATAAAAGGTGACTGCGATTTTGTTGCTACTAATGTTCTTTTTGTTTTCATTTTGCCTTGTTATTGGAAGCAATATAATATAATGAGGAGATCTTTGTCAGCACATAAAGAGACCACACTTGAATTTTCACTTTATAATTTTTTCACTATTCATTAATAAATTTAATTACCTTTTTCTTATACTGAAGATTAATAAAATATAGTTAACTATATAGTTATATTATGTGCTCAGAGGAATGATGCTATATAAATTCAAATAGGTGATATTATTATTATTATTTACCATTATGTGCCCTTTTTAAATAAATGCAATATGTATCTTTGCTCTCCATGATGTGCTCTCCATGATTTATCTTGCAATTCCTCCAAGTAATGTCTATAGCTGGCACAATATTATAACGTGTCTGTGTATACTGCATATCATCCATGAGGGAAAATTTTTTGGCAATGCTGTTTTCCAAACAATTCCCTCTCATGTAATCTGTTTCACATTATAATGCCCTAGACATATTAACCTGTATTTGTGCAAGTTAATCTAATTTTGTTCAGTTTGTCCATATTTTTAGATTACCAGAACCCTTAGCAAGAACTCCCAATGAAATAGCATTGGCAGCATTTCTAAATGGGTAATAAAAGTTCAAAAAATTAACAATCATCAAACTAAAAGACTTAAACTACAATACTTTCAAGTAGAGTATAAATACATCTACTAATCCACTTAGTTTGTCTCCTTTGATACTTTTAGTTCCAAATAATTTGATATATTCAAAACTATATTAAATATTTATAAATATTAAGAAAACTTCAACTCTTTGGGTTAGCCATTATTTTGTCTTGGAATGTTCTTCATATAAGAACATAACTTTAGGGGCGCCTGAGTGGTTCAGTGGGTTGAATCCTCTGCCTTTGGCTCAGGTCATGATCCCAGGGTCCTGGGATCGAGCCCCGCATAGGGCTCTCTGCTCAGCAGGGAGCCTGCTTCCTCCTCTCTCTCTGCCTGCCTCTCTGCCTACTTGTGATCTCTGTCTGTCAAATAAATAAATAAAATCTAAAAAAAAAAAAAAAGAACATAACTTTAGGGGTACCTGGGTTGCTCAGTGGGTTAAGCCTCTCCCTTCAGCTCAGGTCATGATCTCAGGGTCCTGGGATCAAACCCCACATTGAGCTCTCTGCTCGGTGGGGAGCCTGCTTCCCCCCTCTGCCTACTTGTGATCTCTCTGTCAAATAAATAAATAAATTCTTAAAAAAAAACACATAACTTTATATGTTCTTCATTTAAGAACATAACAAAAACATAAATATGTTTTAAGTATGGAATCTAACATGGGGCTTAAATTCATGACCCTGAGATCAAGACCTGACCTGAGATCAAGAGTCAGGTGCTTAATCCACTAAGCCACCCAGGCATTCCCAGACGTATTTATGTTTTAGAAGCAAGAATATAGAATGGGGAAAAGAAAGCCTCTTCATTAAATGGTATTGGGAGAACTGGAGAGGTACATGCAAAAGGATTAAGCTGGACCACTTTCTTACACCATACATAAAAAATAAACTCAAAATGGATTTAAGATCTGAAAGTGTGACCTGAAACAACAAAACTCCCAAAAGAAAAAATAGGCAATAATCTTTTGGACATGGTCCTTAACATTTTTTTCTGGATATGTCTCCTCAGGCAAGGGAAACAAAAACAAAAATAAACTACAAAAAATATACTACATGTATATATATACATATATATATATGTAAAAGAAAGAAAGAAAAGTTTTTGGACAGGGAAGGAAACCACCAACAAAATAAAAAGGCAACCTACTGAATGGGAGAATATATTATAAATAATATATCTGATAAAAAATTAATATCCAAAATATTTAAAGATCTTATACAACTCAACACACACACACATCCAGCTAAAAATTGGGCAGAGGACCTGAACTGGCATTTTTCTAAAGAAGATATGCAATGACCAACAGACATATGAAAAGATACTCAAAGTCACTTATCATGAGGAACATGTAAATCAAAACTACAATGAGATCTCTCTGTTTCTCACACCTGTCACCTCATCTGTCATAATGGCTAGAATCAAAAAGACAAGAAATAACAAAATAACAAGTATTGGTGAAGAAGAGAAAATGGAGTATTGTGCATGACTGGTGGGAGTGTAAATTGGTATAGCTCAGCAGTATAGGCAGTACCTTAAAAAACTAAAAATAGAAATACCTTATGATCCAGTAATTCCACTAGTGAGTATTTGCCCAAAGAAAATGAAAACACTAATTCAAAAACAAATGTGCCCTCTATGTTTATTGCAACATTGTTTATAATAGCCTAGATATTGAAGCAACCTAAGTGTCCATTGATAGATGAATGGATAAAGAACTAATAGAATATGATTCAACCATAATAAGAAGATTCTGTCATGTTCATTGACATGAATCAACCTAGAATGTATAAAGTTAAGAAAATCAGACATACAAGGAGAAATGTATGATTTTACTTACATTTCAAGTCTAAAAGCAAAGTAAATAAACAAGTAAATAAACAAATTCAGAAACATTCATAAATACTGAGAACAAACTAATGATTATCAGGGAGAGGGGGATAGGAGAAATAAATGAAAAGAATTAAGAGGAATAAACTTCCAGTTATAAAGTAAGTCACAGGGATGAAAAGTACAGCATAGGAAATACAGTCAATAATACTGTAATAACAGTGTATGGTAACTACACTTATTGTGGTGAGCATTAGGTAATATAGAATTGTTGAATCACTATGTTGTACACCTGAAACTATACTACATTGTATATCAGCTACACTTAAATAACAACAACAAAAATTAAAAAGAATTTTAAAAAGGGGCGCCTGGGTGGCTCAGTCAGTTAAGCATCTGCCTTTGGCTCAGGTCATGATCCCAGCGTCCTGGGATCAAGCCCCAGATCAGGCTCCCTGCTCAATGGGGAGTCTGCTTCTTCCTCTCTTCCTGGCCCTGCCCCTGGCCCCCCTCGTGTTTGTGTGCAATCTCTCTATTCTCAAATACATTAAATCTTTTTAAAAAATTATAAAAAAGAATTTTAAAAAGACAAAAAACACACTTGTATATTGTATAAAGATTTTCTAATTACTACTTTTATATGATAGGACTTTTTTTAAATTTGAAAATAACACAAATCCATTCCAATAAAACTTATTCAAAAAATGAAATTTTTATTAGAAGACAGTAGAGACAGCTCAAAAAATTAAAGAAAAATACAAACAGCAAGACTGCAAAAATAAAGGCAGTAGCCATAACATTAGTCACAGATGTCAGATGTCCTCTTAACTCTAAAGTTTTAGCATCAATGTAACTCATGTCCTACCTCCACTTCTGTTTCTCACTGTGAATTCTCAATAAAGAAACTGTTAAGCCACATTAGAATCCCTTATCTAATCAAGCAGGATCAAGAGGGAAGTACCTTTGAAAGACAAATATATATATAGCCCACAGAGTCCTACATAATTAAATAATTGTGTGAACCTCTCAGAGAAGAGGTCCTGGCAACACCATCCCATCAGGTACCAATAACTCTCTCCCATCATAAACATACATATTACAGGCTTGAATAATGTCATGTAAAAATTCTTTTTTTCAGCACATTTGAGTTGAATGCTTTCTATGGGCCAACTGCTATGGAGAGAGCAATGAAAAAAATCTGATCATCTTTAAACTCTATTGGAGCTAACAGATTGTAAGAGAGTACCCAGATAATTAAATGGGATAATCATCTATTACAAGAAGTGCTGTAAAAGGAATGAGATCTGGAGAGCCTAGGTTGGGGACTTAGGTATCCTTTGGAGACGCTGTCAAAAGAGGCCTGAGAAATTGACATCTATTTTGAGACATCTATTCTAAGATGAGAGGAAGCCAGCCATGGGAGAAAGAAGCTTCTCAGGCAAAGGCGATAATAGCAAATGAAAACCCTGGGAGAAGTCAATTATCATATGGTTTCACTTACTTGTGGAGCATAAGGAATAACATGAAGGACATTAGGAGATGGAAAGGAAAAGTGAAAGAGGGAAATCAGAGCGGAAGACAAACCATGAGAGACTGTGGACTCTGAGAAACAAACTGAGGGTTTGGGGCGGGGGATGTCGGTGGGGGGGTTAGGTGAGCCTGGTGGTAGGTATTAAGGAGGGCACTCATTGCATGGAGCACTGGGTGTGGTGTATTAACAATGAATCTTGGAACACTGAAAATATAGAATTAAATAAAAAAAAAAAGAAAAAGAAAAGTAAATTGTGTTTTTGTACAGAAAAGAGGCACTAGCTACAGCAGAATGAATGCCAAAGATAAAGGTAAAAAGACTTTGGGAAGGTGAGGAGAAGATGCGACAAGACTTGTATGTTTATATCAAAGTTTTAGCCATAAATCTAATGAGCAAGGCACTGAGGGAAGAGTTTGAAGCATGTTGAGGTGTAGAAGAAGGCTAGGCTTCAAATAGTTCTTTTTTCTTAAAGTGTAGGGAATGGATTGGTGACACGAAAGGACGGAAACAAGATGTATGTGTCTATTGCCATAATCTGGATAAGAAGTAATGGTGGTTTTAACCAGAGAAGTGACTATGAAGATTAAAATTTTTTTTTAATTAAAAACCAAACCCCCCACAAAGATGTGAAATTTCCTTTGAAAGAGAAATTGATATTTGACTAGAATTGGAAAATGGGGGGAAGGGAAAATCAAGATTGACCCAGATTATGGGTTAGTGGTATCCTTTGCTGAGATGAGGAAGACTTCTTAGTAGCTAAATCATTGTGGTGTTTTTGTTGTACACCCAATTCAATCAATCAATCATGACCCAGGGGTATATTTTCCTTTAGAAAGGCTTTTACCAATAGTTTAAAGGAGGGGATCATTACCAAGGTTCTCTGGTTTCAAGTATTGGCTATACCTTCTCAACGTTGATTACATTCCTAGAAATGTTAACCTCTTATGTTCCCAAGGCCAGAAACCAGAAGCTCATGGAACTTATTGTCCTCTTAATCTGAATTAGGAGAGGTGTCAAATGTCCTCTTCTTGGTAGGTTGTCAGAGTTCTGGAACTGAATTCTCTTGGTCCTGTGGGTTTTTATTTTTTTCCTGGTTTATCTGAGTTTGGGTATGTGTGCATTTCTGACCAATTACTAAGCTAGAAAGATTGTCTACATTGAATAGCTTTAGGGTATGAGAAGCAATTAATTCAGTAGATAAGTATTATTAAATGTCCATTATATGATAATAGGCATACAGTAATGAGAAAACCAAATAGCAACAACAAAAACAAAACCATAACATTCTATTGAATTCCCTTCTTACTACAAAGCTGTGAAATATGGGATGCTGTGAAGATAAAAAGGTAATGGATGTTAATGAATATTCCACAAGGATGTGCCACATTGTCTTCTAACAACTATTTATTTTACACGGTTATAATCCAAAGTAGTGAAAAAAAATTCAAAACCAATCTGACCTGTATTATCAAACATATTTGTTTTTAATTTCCCAATAAGAATAAAAAGTAGAATAAAGATTATGTCTTTTGAAGGGGGCATTTCCTGTGAATTATATATAAACAGTTATGCTCTAATGTCCTTTGCAGTATTAATCAACAATGTGTGATTCAGTGAACTTATTTCTTGCATGTGTAATTTTCAGTTTGAGTTTTTTGATTTATAATCAATTTTTGTAAATTGACCACCCATTTTTACTTTTTGTATATTGATTCATATGTTTTCTGCCTCCTCTGCACATCAATTTACAAGTTAATTCATTTCTAAATAATTAATTTTATCTTCTTCTTTGTGATTAATGAGCCTTGTTCTAATATTTATTTTTTCTTTTTTTAACAAGTAATTATTAGAATGCAATCAGAAAATAACAGCAAGCAAAAAAGAAAGGCAAAGGAGTTTTGCCTTTCTCAATTTCTTCTCCTTGTCCCCTAGTCACTATCTCCTTCCTATGCATTCAAAGACTGTTGGTTTGACTTTAGACTTTACAATACAGGGGTAGTTTTGTGGAGTTGTAAACTACAACCTTCATATGTTATTTGTGTGGTGATTGTGGTAGTGGTGGTGGTAGTGGTGGTGTGTGTGAGTAAACAAGATTACTTCAGATAACATTTGGCATAAAGTTAAATATATAAAGTTATATATATATAAAGTTAAATATATAAATATATATTAATATATATTTATATAATATATATAAATATAATAAATATAATATATATAAATATATAAATACACTATGTCAGTAATTCCATGCCTAGGAATATACAATAGAGAAACTCTAGCACATATGATGTCTCACAGAAAAAGATGATAAAAAGAATTTTCTTAGAAATAGCTCAGAACTGAAGGCAACACAAATGTTCTCCAAGCTTAGAATGAATAAATAAATCATTGGTGTATTCATGCAATGGAATAATGTTTAGCAAAGGACACAAACTACAGTTGCAAGTATCAGCTTGGTAACACTCAAGAACTTAATGTTAAGGGAAAGGTGTAAGTATTCATACAGTATTATACCAGTAAGTGAACAGATGAATATCCATAGAGTTGAATACCAGTATATTTACAATACATATTGAAAATATAATAAAGAAAACTAAAGAAATATTCACCACAGAACTCAGAACAATGGTTAATACAGGGAAGTGAAAGAAGAGGGGTACATAGAATATTTCTAAGACATTAGCAAGGATCTGCTTTATGATCTGAGTTTGCACAACTGGTGTTTGCTTTCTTTTTTTAAAAAAGATTTTATTGATTTTTTTTGAGAGAGTGAGCAAGAGAGAGAGCATGAGTGGGGTTTAGGGACAGAGTGGGAAGGAGAAGGTGATTCCCCTGCTGAGCAGGGAGGCACACTGGGGCTTGATCTTAGGGTCCTGGGATCATGGCCTGAGCCAAAGGCAGACCCTTAACTGAATGAGCTACCTAGGTGCCCCATGTTTGCTATCTTTTTATTAAATCAGTAATTCTATTGCTATTAATATTATTAAATTAGTAATATTATTATCAAAATATGCATATGGAGACTGAAGGAAAGTTTTAGGATTCCCACTGACTTTTTTATTTAGTCCTAGCAATATTTAAGATTCATTTCTTACCATGTAAGAAGCCCATCATCTCGCCAGTATTTTGATGAAGTGCCCCCCATTCCCACATCACGCAAACACACAAACACATACAAGCATTTACATTCTGTTGCTGCTTCTTTAAAATCTGGTGCTAAGCCAGTAATCTTTGATTGTCCCAGAGTCTGTCATCAGTTTTAACATTGAAACCTAACTTTGGGAGGAACTTTCCTGCATCACAGCGGTGTTGCCATAAAACATACAGGTTTTTTTTGCATTCTTCTTTGTGATGTAGTTTTATTAGCCATCAGGGATATTCAAATCAAAACCACCATGAGATATCTCCTTACACCAGTTAGAATGTGCAAAATCAACTAGACAGTAAACCACAAGTGTTGGAGGGGATGTGGAGAAAGGGGAACCCTCTTACACTGTTGGTGGGAATGCAAGTTGCTGCAACCACTTTGGAGAACAGTGTGGAGATTCCTCAAAAAATTAAAAATAGAGCTGCCCTATGACCCTGCAATTGCACTACTGGGTATTTACGCCAAAGATATGGATGTGGTGAAAAGAAAGGCCATCTGTACCCCAGCGTTCATAGCAGGAATGGCCACAATTGCCAAACTGTGGAAAGAACCAAGATGCCCTTCAATGGACGAATAGATAAAGAAGATGTGGTCCATATATACAATGGAGTATTATGCCTCCTTCAGAAAGGATGAATACCCAACTTTTGTATTAACATGGATGGGACTGGAGGAGATTATGTTGAGTAAAATAAGTCAAGCAGAGAGAGTCAATTATCATACGGTTTCACTTACTTATGGAGCATAAGGAATAACATGGAGGACATTAGGAGAAGGAAAAGTGAATGGGGTAAATCGGAGGGTGAGATGAAGCATGAGAGACTATGGATTCTGAGAAACAAACTGAGGGTTTTGGAGGGGTGGGGGGTGGGGGGATGGGTGAGCCTGGTGGTGGGCATTATGGAGGGCACATATTGCATGGAGCACAGGGTGTGGTACATAAACAATGAATCTTGGAACAGTGAAAAAAATAAAATTAAACTTAAAAAAAGCTTTTAAAAATTTCAATTTAAAAAGTCATTATTTGCTATAACCATTTTTGTTAAATTTTTTTGTCTTAGCAAGTTTCTTACACCCTAAGACCAAAAGAGGTCTTTGGTGTCACCAATGCTACTTTCTATACAAATTTCCAACTTGGCAGCATTAAGAACAAAAGTTCTCTTTATTTTCTCCTCAGAAATGATTGTCTCTTCTTCTGCCTTTGCACAGTGGCAGAAGTGACTTATAACAGCTCAGTCTTCTCTGTTAAATTGCATTTTATCTTGGAACCAAGTATAAAGGCAAAAAGATGAAACTGTAATGACTACTAGTCCTCAGGTGACCTCTGCTGAATGTACCAGTCAGCCTCACAAATGTGATGGTACTCCAGATGCTGCATCATTGTCATCTCCTACACTATACTTTGATTGACATATGATAATGCCAAGATTATGATGTCTATGTGAAGCAAAAGAGATCAACAATTCTGTTGGCTGAATGCATTACTCTCATTTTAATACTTATTTATAGATTTTCATTTTATTTAGACTTAGAAATACCATCTACAAGTAAACGAAGATTGGAGAGGCTAAACTTAAGGTCATCTGGTGATTAGTAAAATCACATGCTAAATTCAATTCCTGGACCATAAAATCAATGTGCATTTCATTATAACATACTCATCTTTTTTCTAAAATCCCACAATATCCATAGGGCAAAAACTTCCCAAGTCAAAACTATTCTATCTTAAGTAGGTGATTTGGCTTTACTATATTCAGTACTTTACAGAACAAATAAAGTGCTATTGTGATATATTCAGATAATAATACAGAAATTACTTGGAAGTGTTTGAAAATAAGTTCTTGCTCTAAGAGTTTCTGCTTAACAAACCTAAAAGTCTATCATTTTTAAATATCCACATTTGTTGAAGGATACTTATTTTAACAGTTGTAAAGTTGGAAATAATTATAGTTGTATAAATAAAAAGTCTTCTCATGCTTCAGTTAATTTTAATAAGTATAATTCATAATACGTGCAATATGGCATAGGATTCTAATAATGTAAATTCATGCCTTCTTGCCTAGGAACATTAAAAGGCCATGAGATGGTGGCAGGGGGGAGCATTTATTAAAATTGAAAAGAAGATTGTGAATATGAATCTGCTTGTATGTCTGTGCATCACAATGCTGCATTAGCACTTATATCAACCAATACTATTTTCTCTGTAAGTGTGAGGAAAAAGTGCAACACTTGAACCACTGTTTTTATATTGGGAAGAACAAAAATAGAATCCCAATTCAAGGTGACAGTAACTGAGTTCAAATTCTAGTTATGTTGCTTTCTACCTCCCTAAATTTCTGAATCCTAGTTCTCAAAACAATGACATAATTTTACCTGCCTTACCTATCACGTAGTGTTGTACTAAGGATTGAATAGAATTATGCCTCTGTGATTTGTTAGATAAAGCATAAATGCATACTAAAACCATATAAAAGCAACTATTATCTATTGCATTCTCTGAAATCATGCATTCAAACCTCAAATATATATATTTATATATATATAGTCTATATATATATATATATATATATATATATATATATATATATAGTCAAACTGTGTTTGAAAGCTACAAAAATCAACTTCAAAATACTTCATCGAAGGGGCACCCAGGTGGCTCAGTTGGATAAGCATCCAGCTCTTGATTTCAGCTTAAGTCATGATCTTAGGTTATGAGATCAAGCCCCACACCGGGCTCCGTGCTTACTGGGGAGCCTACTTGAGATTCTCTCCCTCTCTGTATGCCCCTCTCCCTGCTTGCACTCTCTCTCTCTCTCTCTCTCAAAATAAATAAATAAATAAATCTCAAAATAAATAAATAAATCTTTAAAAATTCGCTCATGGTAGAAGGAGAGAAAGAATCAGAAATAATGAAATTCTCAAAATTGAAAAATACAAAAGCAATTAATTCTACTTCAAATCTTGTGAGATTCAGCTCAACACTAGTTGGAGGCAAGTGCATAGCTTCTGAAGAAAATATTTTAGCACCAGAAAAACTGAAAATTGCTAGGCCCACAATTCAAATCAAAATTTTAGAAGAAATCAAAGTAAATAATAAAGATAAAGCCACCAATTAATGAAATAGAACACAAAAGAACAGAAAGATAGAGCAATATGGAAAATTAAATTCATAAAGTAATGCTGTATGTCACAGATGAGCTTTAAGTTTGGGAATGGGGCATGTCTTTTTTTTAAAGTATGATTTAAATGAAATGAAGTGAGAGACACCATAAGAGGTCAGAAATAGAAACAAAGTATAATCAGTTTATTCAGTTAACATGTATTTATTGGACACCTAATATCTGCCAGGAACTACTCCAGGACTTGTTTACAACAGTTTAAAAAAAAAAAAGATAAATATCAGAGCTTTTATTGTAGTAGGAAAGATTGCTAAGCAAAATTAAAAGGTAAATAATACATTAAAAGTAAATCAGTGAAGCATGGCAAGGTTTTCTGGGGAAGGGAGATTATAATTTTAAACAAAATAGTGAGAAAGACCTTATCTTTCTTGAGTCAATCTCACTCTGAAAACGCAAAATAACTCTGTTCATTTTTCCATCAAGATCCAGACATGAATATTCAATTGCTTACTTGGCATTTCCACTCGGATTTTTAGTTCATATCTCAAATTTAAAATATGCAAATCTATATAGAATATCAAAATCTGAATGACTCTGCCACTAAAACTGGTTGATCTTCAGTCTTCCTCATCAATCAATGGCAACCCCAGACTTTCAGTTAGTTAGAACAATAATAAGTAGAAAAATAATAAACAAAATCCTCCAGAAATCCTTGTTTTCCTCTTTTTCTAACAAAGAACATCTAATTTGTCAAAAGAAAAAATTCTCTCGAAGCAAAGTCAGAAATATCAAAAGTACTTATATGAGTATTTAAAAGGATTTAACATACATGTATACATATATATGTGAGTATGTGCATATGTGTATGAATACATGTACATAAATACTTATTATTATTTACTAGATCAACAGAAATATATCTGTATGTATAAACTGCATACTAGATCACTATATTACTTGTAATTATTTATCTCTATTATGCACACATAACATATGTATGTGTATAATGTGTATAAGTAAATATAGAAAATATTTGAGCAAACTAAATTACAGCATTGTATGAACTCATTTGAATAGACCTCTTTTGGGCACTGTGACAACCTCTGAAAATCCACGTTTGTTCTAAGTACACAATTATAATGCTTATAAAAATTGCAGTAATGCACATCTAGATGCCAGAAATGTGAGAAAATAAATTTCTGTTGTTAAGAAAATTGCAATAAATCACATTTCAACAAGTTTTAAAGAATTGGTTAGAAAAATAACATTAAAGAACTTGTATTTCAAAATTTAAAATGAATATTTAATTTATTGGTGAGTAAAGTAAAAAATCATTAAGCCCAGTAGGAAAGAGTCACTGAATGATAGTCACTGAGCACCACAAGTTAAATTTGTGCAATGTAGCTGAAATATAGGAAATGTATGATTTTGAACATTTACATTTCTCAGAAGAATCAGTAAGCTTTATAATAGCTATACCCCAAATAAAAAGCAGAATAAATCTATAGATACAGTACTAAAAAAAAAATAATAAAGACAGGACATACCTCAGCAACTATAAAATACAGATCCAACAGAAAACAAAAACAAAAGTTGATTATTTGAAAAACTTAAATTTGAACAAAACTATAATAAATGTATACTAAGTCACACACATAAAAGTAAATACAAATATCCTGGGGCACCTGAGTGGCTCAGTGGGTTAAGGCCTCTGCCTTCAGCTCAGGTCATGATCCCAGGGTCCTGGGATGGAGCCCTACATCGTGCTCTCTGCTCGGCGGGGAGCCTGCTTCCCTTCCTCTCTCTCTCTGCCTGCCTCTCTGCCTACTTGTGATCTCTGAGTGTCAAATGAATAGATAAAATCTTTGAAAAAAAAAAAGTAAATACAAATATCCTCATCAAAATACTAGAGTATACTCAGGAGTGATTAAGGGAGATAACTCCTTATTGGACTTTATTTCAAGTATACAAGGGTTAGGGATGTATACTGTTCAGAATTAGAAAATTGGGGCGCCTTGATGGCTCAGTCACTTAAGCGTCCAGTCTTGGTTTTGCCTCAGGTCGTGATCTCAGAGTCATGAGATCAAGCACTGGATTGGGCTCTGTGCTGAGTGTGGAGCCTGCTTAAGATTCTCTCTCTCCCTTTCATCTGCCCCAACCCGCTGCTCCTGCATAAGTCTCTCTCTCTCTCAAAAAAAGAGAAGAAGTTAACGTTATTTGGCTAATTACCATATTAAAAGAGAAAATATTAATTGCCAAAAAAAACCTTTTGATCAAATTTAAAAGTCATTTTAAATAACTTTTAGCAAACCATAATAAAATGGTACACCTTAACTTCATAAAGGGCATCTACCATAAACCTCCAGCAAACATCATGCATTTTCTTTCTTTTTTTTTTTTTTTGATGGATCAGTTATTTAATTAGGTTCTTTGTAAAACATTTAGAACACCAGTTTCTGAGAGAAAACACAGAATGCAGATAGCCCTGAAGCTGACGAATAGCTCTGTCGGCCGAATTTGCCAATTCACAGCTTTCTGATCAACCTTGCACTGCTCTGTAATCTTGTATTTCTCTTTCTCTGAGTCACAGATCCCGCCTTTCTGGTGTCCAGGTTTATGCAGCTGCTTCTTCTTGAAGCAAGCAAAAGTGAGATGTTTTGGGATTTTCACACTGCTGCTATCAATTTTGGTGGAGGTGGCAATGACGAATTTCTGGTGTGTTCTACACAGAGGACCTTAATTGGGGGCCAGAGGTCCAGTCAAAAGTAACAAACCACTTCCCAGTTGCTTCAGGGAAACCCCTTCTTGCCTCTGTGGCGCCCAGTGAGGGTGATCAAAATGATCCTAGGAGTGACACTTGCTCACAGTTTTCTCTCATGCTGCTTGAAAGGTTTTTTACTGTGGCTCAGCAGCTTTCAAGGCGCATCTTCAGTCAGATAATACCTAGGCATTTTGCGAGGTTTAACCACTTGGGTACCACCATTCTTGTCACCACCAACTGGTTTTGTGACAGTAGCAAGAACCTTATCCTTTTCTTCTCAAAGCTGGATTTAGCTACTGAATACTCCCTCTTGTATGTAGCCTTTCTGGAATACAGAGCCTCCCAGAAAGAGCTGCCCATTTCTCTACCTAGGACAGGGTTTCAACTGTAGTGGGGCTTCCTCTTCTTTCGCATTCTAGCCTTGATGTTACCCTTCTTAACTTTGGCACCAGGATCAGCCTTCTTGGTTTCAGGTTTCTTTTCCTTAGCATCCAGCTTCTCAGCCTTTTCACCTGCCATCTTGCCAGACGGTAAAGAGCAAACATCATCCATTTCTAACATTAAACATCTTCCTTTAGGATGAGGAATGTGACAAGGACACCCCAAATCATTGAAGTAAAAGATGAAGCCAACCCAAGAAGTAAGAAATATAAATAAACTACTTTAAGAATTAAAAACTGGCTATCTGCTTCAAGCCATGTTGTAGCAACAGGAAGAAATTTGCCCATCCACCCTAGAAGCTAGAAGACAAACAAAATATCTGAAACAATAGTTTTGAAGCATTAAACAAGAGAGTGCAAGATAGTGGTCCTTGAGTAAAGGAAAATAAATAAACAGAGCTCTACGGTTGTTCAAGATCTCTGTCTGAAAAGAATTTCTAATGATGGCACAGAGCTAAAGAACCTAAAAAAGTTAAAAATTGATATTTGCTTTTCATAATTATGAATAGGAAAATGTCATTCACCACAGCTGCTATTCTATATTGAATTGTAGACTATAGTAGGTAGTATTTTGTAGAATATATAAGATTTGGAAAAGAGGAAACAAAATGCAAAAACAAAACAAAAATTAAAAAATATAAAATGGAACAGAATAAGAGAAAAATATAGCAAAACAATATTATTCATTAAAACCAGCCATGACTTATTAGAAATAACTAAAAAAAAACCTGTCTCATTAATCAGATGTACCTAAGAATAACTGTAACAATATATATGCAAGCCTTCTGAATAAAAATCAGTTATACTTTATTGAAGGATATAGAAGAAAAAATGCAATATTAATGGATTTGAAGACCCAGTATTGTGAAGAGTCAATTGTTTTTAATCCATTAACAAGTCACTGCCAATAAAAACCTCAAGATGATGCTCAGATTTATAAGGAAAATTCATAACAAGGAAAAGATCTTAGGAGAATCAAAATATCTTTTCATGAAAAAGGAAGAAAGGAAAATCAATATTTAATTACCAAAATAATTAAAATGGTGTGGTGTTTTCTGTGGAATAGAAAAAGAAATGTAGATAGAAAGAATAGTATTAGAGTTTCCCAAATCAGACCCATGCACATATGGAAACTGACATGTAATAAAAATGAGCACTTCAAAACAGTAGGGGAGTGTAAGAATTATTTTTCAAACTATTCTTGGACAACTGGCCATCCAGTTGGAAGAAAAAAAAAGAAAAAACACAAAAATGATCATGGCATCTTGCTATTCACACACACACACACACACACACATACACACACACACACACTCATTTACATACCTAGTTATATAAATGTATATATTCAGGAGAGATTAAAGATTAAAGGTAAAAAACAAATGCAAATTTAGAAGAAAATATTTTTATGCTAGTGGGATAAGAAAAATCAAAATCATGGAAATTTAAGAAAACTTAGAAAAAAGGACACATTTGATAGCAATTAAAAATATATAAGCTTAAATATATACATATGTACATATATATGTACTTTAATATGTCTAAGAAAACCATAATCAAATTTTAAAAATAAAGATATGTATGATCATGTATATGTATATGTATATATGTTATAGTAAATTAGCATTTCAATTGTAGACAGAAATACATAACAGAAAAAATAAATAATTGAAAACATATGAACAGATCATTTACAGAGAAGGAAACCTGTCTGGCAATCAACAGAAGAACATTTGCTCAGTCACATTACTATTGAGGAAATGCAAGTTAAAACAGTGCCATTTCATTCCAAATCTACCAGATTGCCAGTAATCAAAAGTTTCATGAATATCAAGTGTGTAGCCAATGCTGACTGAGATATGAAATTGGAAAGCAACTTGGCAATATCTGGAATAGCTGATGATGCCCATGTCACATGATCCAGCCATGCCACTTCTAAATATATGTTTTAGTAAAAAGCTTGAATATGCATCTAATGAGACATGCAAAGGAATGTTCACTGAACCACTTTTTACAGTGGTGTGGTTTTTTGAATGTTGTCACTAGGCAAGTAAATAAAGAAAATACAGTATATAGCATATTTCAATTCAGCAATTAAGATGAATGAATATAGTCTGCATGTATTAATGTGAATTTATATAAAAATGTTGAATGAAAAGCATATTACAGAAGGAGATATGCAATATGAGAGGACTGATGAATATTTCAAAGTACATTATTTGTGCATATGTACATAGCTAAAATATTAAAGCCTGTGTGGAAATGTCACACATAACTTTGGCAAAGTAATTATCTCTGGGGAGGAAAAGAGGGGAAGGCAATCAAGTAAAGATGCCAAGGGGGCTTCAAGCTCTATTGTTAAATTCTATTTCTTTGAAGCAAAAGATCTGAGGTAATCCTGGCAAGTCTATCAAGATTTTTTTTTAAGTCTATCAAGATTAAATGCATTTTTGGTGCATTTAAAATATGCCATTTATATTTTATATTAAAATATAAAAATATTTTAATAAAATTTTTTAAATGAGTTTGATAAATATCAATGAAGCTTTCCCCCAAAACACTCAGTTAATGCTTTAGCCTCTGCAAAACCATTACAGTGTAATGTCCCCATTTACTATTATAAACAAGAGGATAAGGGAAGACCCAGCTTGTCTGTTGTTCATCTTCATATTGAATCTAACTTAATTCTGGCATTTAATTTGGTTGATCAGATGATTAAATAAAGAACGTGTGTACTTTAATACACTAGTGATAAAGCATTTTAACATTTGAGTTAGAACTGTAATAATTTATTAATAACTTATTGTCTTCCACAAACACACATACACATAATCAAGCAACAAATATACACAACATCTGTATGTGGTTTTATGTACATATGATACATATGTGATATATCCACTTATTACATACACACACAAAATATTTATGGTTAAATGTCTAAATAATCCAAAGAAGAAAGAAAAATAAATAAATAAATAAACCAAAGAGAGTAGAGAATCCTCATTTCTGTTCTAGGAAAGCATATTGAAAAAGTAAGTACACCATTAATTAAAATATTTCCCTAATTCCATTTGTTTTGTAAGCTGGGAAAAAAATTGTTATATGTATAACTTTTCCCAGTCTCACGAATTTAAAGGAACCTAGAACACATTTTGACTGTATCATGTGACATATACTTTAGCCATTCAATTGAGCTCAAGATTGTTTTGGTCAAGGATATTTCAAATAGTTTGTTTTTATAGAAATCTATCTTCCCAGAAATAAAAATATTTTGGAAAAATGACTAATTAGTAAGAAACTCAGCAACATTTATTTTGTATTTTTTAAGTGGGTTGAGACCATTCAGTAATAGTCCTTTAGTTTCTCCTAGGGTAAGTACTTCAAATCTTGTGGAAAAAAGTCAAATCAAATAAAGAAGTTTAATGTCAATAAAAACATGCCGAGGATATATGCCACAGATAGAAACTCTCATCATTTCCACAGTAAAGTCATAAGTATTCCTGCCAACAACTCTTAAGTAAAAATTATTTTTGTATTTGATATATATACACAAATGTATATACTGATGGATCCCAATACTGTTTAAATAATGAAACAGTAGATTGTTTCTACCATTGATGATTAATTTCCCTGCTTATATATCTCAAAATTCCAATGCACAATTTTCTATATTTCATGCTACTTTATTAAACTAATCATCCCTCAACTACTTTGAAAAGTTCCTTGAGAGAGTATCTTATCTTTGAGTATGCTCAGCACAGCGCCTTGTACATGATAGATGTTTAACAAAGAGTTGTTACATGCATGTGCCATTGCACAATGGATCAAGTAGGTACCAGTGCAGTTCAGCACAATCCCCACTAAAATAATTCATAAAACTTTATAAAATTTTTGTTCTCAGATGATTTGGCTTTGTATTTGGTAAAGGAAAATAATATTGTGATAGTATCCCAAAGTAAGCCTTTAGAATTAGTATCTAATTTAAATTGTAAATAATGAATTGAGAAAAATTGCAATAGATTACACAAAATGAAAGAAAATGTCTTAATTTAATTTTACTGATAATGTTTCTTTTATATTTTCTAATATTAAAAAACAGTATTTTTGCTTTAGGTATATATTCACATATGTGCAAATGTTTGAAAGCACATTTAAACTCAACCCTTATGTTACTATATCAATGCCTGTAGCACAGGACACAACAAATAGTAAACATGGATCATTTGTTGACTAAGTGGTTAAAAATCATTAAATTCATTAGTTAATGGGAAATCTCTAACCCTAGGGTATCTGTCTCCTTAAATAAAACTACCTGGATAAGTTATTTATTCTCCCATTTACACAGTAACTCTCAATTTAGGTATTGTATTATTGGTTCAGTTTGGAAAATTATTTTTAAGCTATTTAATTTGCACTGATGAGCCTCATCTCCATGAGGTGAACATCATTATATAATCATTATTTACTCCATTGATTCTTGTAGGCTTATTTTACTATGTTCACTCTTAAATTGATTGATTCTTGTATATTTCTCTGTTGTAGAATCCAATGAATTAGGAGTCTGAGTTATTTCCACATAATATCGTTATCAGTTCCCAAATGCAATCAATTTAAAAGATTATTAAATTGCCTGTGGAATATTACATTTTAAGCTTTATAATACACTAGAAAATATTTGGAATCTTTATCTATATATACCACTACTTTTTTGAAGGAAAGGAACATGTTTCTGCAAATATCACCACCCTAACCAACTTCATTTCGAAAAATTTTGGTGGTTTTAGGGACATTTTCTCAAAGAAAACTTGGAGTTTAATTGAGAACTTGTGATAATAAAGGGCATTTTACGTTTTTCAACATAATCTTATTTAACTTAATACTCAAAATAACCTGTGGAGATAGATGAGTAGGGGATTCTGAAAGCACAGAAAGAAAAGGGGAATGCTTTGAAGGGCTCTTCCTGAGGCTTCTACAGAAGCTGGAGCTAACTTTAATAAGTAAGTGCATTGGCAGGTTCCCTGCCTTCCAAATGGCCTTCTAGAAACCATGAAGGATTTGTAATGGACATGGCTGAAGTGTTGCTATTACTCTTCAGGATTCCACTCCTTACTGTGATGATTGCTGAATAATTTTTGCTCCTCAGTGGGTCCACAGTAGTATGTGTTGGTCCATATCCAAATCCTAAGCCTTAGGATACTAGAGAGAGATATGAATTTATTTATACTTGGCATTTCACCATCTGCTCTCACACTTCTTGGCTTGGTCTGTCCATAATGACAAACTTTTCAGTAAGAAATTGCAGGGTTTGCCAATGATTCCCTTGATCTGTTTCTTAACCTCACAATAATTTCTAGGGACAAGATCCTGAACATGATCTATGCTATTTATAGTGCCAAAGAACAGTACTGTGTTCATTTCCCATCCATCACCTATAATATTCTTATTAAATATTTCTTAAATGAATATTTTGCTTAATGGTTGTAATAAATAGCACCAATATCATGGTAATCATTCTGACGTTTTCATGCTGGAAAAGATCCAGATGAAACCTGAATATCAATCTATCCCCCAAATGTTTTCAAAATTGTCTGGCCCTATCTCCAGAATATATGATTGAATCAAAATTTTAATCATTTATTGTCTACCTTTTCCAATATATTTATTCATTTATTCCACAAACATATACTGAGTGTCTCTAGGACTGAACTGTCTACTAGGACTGAAAAAGAATTACTCTACATCAACATATTGAATACAATTTACTAATTATACTATAAATATAGTAATATCCAGATAGTTCATAGTAGCTATCAAAGAATACAGGGCTTGTCAGTATCTTGAACTATTTTTACACCTCTAAAATTCCTTTACTTCCTTTTTGAAATAACATAAAAAAATAAACAGCCCTTGATGGAATTTTTTAAAATTTTCCCATTTAAATGGAACAGCAGCTTGCATCTTGGACTCAGAAATCATTCATTCTTTGCTCAAGTATCAGATGCAAAAGCAAAATATCACCTTTAATTAAAGTTGCATTGCTGTCACTTTGTTCTATATAAATTTAATCTTAAGGTTTCATGTGATAAACAAGAATGGATTTGGAAAATATCAGGCAAAAGTTGGAAAGGTGGCATAGGAAAGATTGTACTTTAGAAGTGGAATTTACCTTTTATAGCATTTAATGCAACCTCTACATCCTCTTTTTTTCACAGATGAGAAAATCTAGGTTCAGAAAGGTGAAGCAGTTTACCAAAGCTGAATGTGGTCTGTAACTCAAGTCTCCTAAAACTAAATTCACTGTTTGATTAGACTGAGTTGCCTTCTGTGGCATTTATCTATCATATTCTTGGCTAGCCTAAACCCATCCCCTCACCCCACTCTCAACTTCCTCTCAATTTCCACATCCTCATTTGGAGGTGATTCCTTATTGTGTGATCTTCTCAGTAGAGTGATTCTGGACACCCTTTCTGCCTTCCATTAGGAAAGCTCAGGGCGTCTTATCTTATCACTAATTATCCATGGATACATTCAGAGTACCGGAATACGATCATCAAAATTTTGTAAATCAACATACACTACTACAATGTAGCTTAAGTTAATAATATAAAAATAGAAGCAACTTTTGGTCATCAGATTTAATGCAACACAATCTATTGCCTCAGGTTTTTCACAGCACAGCCAGTCAGCACTGGGCCAGATGTTTCCTTTGAAAGAACCCATACATGGGAAAGACCATAATACGTACTGCTGAAGGCCCAAACCCTTCTTGGTTCCTACTCATATTCCAAGTATGGACAAACCTCCTGTACAAACTCTATACCCTTTTCCATAATTTCTACCTCTCTCTCTTTTTAACTGATAATGCCTGAGTAATATGTTTTAAAACCTCTCTTTTTGTGTTAAAGATTTATTTATTTATTTCAGAGAGAGAGAGAGAGAGAGAGAGCACATGAGCACATGAAGAAGCAGGGAAGGGGCAGAGAGAGGGAGACAAGCAGACTCCCTGCTGAGAAAAGAGTCTGAGTTGGGCTTGATCCCAGAACCCTGAGATCATGATCCCAGCCAAAACCAAGAGTCAGATGTTTAACTGACTGTGCCACCCAGGTGCCATAAAGTATCTCTTTTCTAATGGTAGAATAAACACAAACAAACAAACAAAAGAGAGTGCCCTCAGCAGGAAGTCTCAAAACATTAGAAAAACAGAAGTCCTAAAATTCCAGATAGTTAACTACTTCCTTGCATTGAAAGCATCTATTTTTTTTTCTGATTTTAAATAAAACACTGTTGTAAAAAAATTAAGAATTTCTACAGGTTATAGTAAATAATCAAGCAGCATAAACACTATATTACAATAAAGATAAAAATAGTTCATTATTTATATTTAATTGTTTTCTTTTAATTTACTCACAATTCCATGTATGAACCTTTGTTAACTTTCCAGTGCATGTAGCCATTGCCCTAGGCATGCAGAGGTGAATAAGGTCAGAAGTTCCTAATAAAATTCCAAGTTTTCTTTCTGCCAGTAATAAGAGCAATGATGAGACAAATGAAATTAATGCCCAACAAAGATTTATAGTAAAATTCAATGTGATCCTTCTCAAGAATCAGGATTCTTTAGAATACCTAGGACCATGTTGATATGGAAATGTTGGGGTTCAGAGTCAAGAAAGAATTATTGAGATGTGTTTGGTGCAAACAGGGTGATTTTATTAAAGCATGGTGACAGGACCCATGGGTAGAAAGAACTACACTGGAGTTGTGACCGGTGACTGATTTGATACTGTCAAGTTGGGACGGAGTTAGGGACAGCACAAGCTTCCAAATTTTTTTGGAAACAAAGTTTCTAGGACCCTGAGGGGTCTAGCTATTGTTAGGAAAAGGTTATTACTGTGTAGTAAAACCTCAGGCAGGAGACTCTTCAGATACGAAACGGTGGTCCACATGCTTGAAGGATGATTGCTAACCTGTATCTTGGGAGGTAGAGATAGAGGAAGTTTCCAAAGGAATTTCTATATGTTTAAAGTAGACTCACAGGATCCTGAGGGGTCAGGATAATGTTAAGCTAAGATTGCCTTTGGCTCTGAGCAGAGTGTCAACATTGAGGCAGCTGAGCTCCCAGAGGCAGGTCACTCTGCCTGTTCCAAGGACTTGTCAATGGGCTATAAGTAGTAAGGAAATTTAATTTTTAATTCTAATTTTTTCAAGTTCTTGTCAATGGGCTATAGGTAGTAAAGAAATTTTTTTTCTTTTGCTTTTGTTTCCCACATTAATCAATGTCAAATGTAATTAGATGTCTAGCACTACAGACTACCATCAAAAAAAAAAAAAAGAAAAAAGAAAAAAAAAGCATGGGTAAAGATATATCTATTGTATGATATCAATAGTAGATAAAACTTCAGCCTATGCCTCACTTTGGGAGGTCCCTATTGATCTATGCAACTTGAGTTTAAAATATAAGTTTTATGGGTCCCTATATAGTATGCTACTATATCAATGAGGATTTAGAATAATTGGAGAATAAAGGGTAAAGGAGAGGTAATTACCTATTTCCTTTTTTATCTAAGCAGCACACCTGGAGAGTTTTCATACTGTCTAGGCACCATCTCTTCATATTAAGATCCACAAACAACTATCTCTTTAGCTTTTTTGTTAATAAATGTTCATTTCTGGCTAAGTTCATATCTCTGCTCTGAGAAAAAGGTAATGATTCTCTTATTATGATATGACTCTTTGGAACCAATTTGTATTATAACAATATAGATCTCCATGCCTCAGAGGTTCCCATATGTTCTGCGCTAGATACATAATTTCTTATTACTACTTCATCTATTGTGCTGCCAGAAATAATGGATTCCAATGACTCTCAAAAAGAATAATTGTACTCCATTGATGGCAATGACAAATACAAGTCTTACACAGATTATGCAGGAAAATGTGAATGATTATTCTTTTTTTTATTTTGTTAAATTTGTCATTTGGGAATTTTGTAGTGTAAACATTGAGCAATGCATATTCTGATCACCTTCTTCTCTTGAACATTTTAGGCTGTAATCATTTCATTCCTAGAATGTCATCTCCAGTGATGACTACATCTCTGCCTTCTCCACAACACCATCAGTAGAGAGCTGGCAAAGGGCTAACGGATGGAAAGGCTGTCACACTTGCTACAAGAGTGTCTGACATGCTTAAGACCTGTGTAGTAGAGCATGATACTACCACAGAGCAACATAGAAAATCTGTGGGGAAAGTCCATTGACATTGTGAAGTGAATGTCTCAGAAGCCACAGGCAGACACACAGACACACAGGAAGACTGCCTGACATAGGGCGTGGAACTTGTAGAGGAGTTGGGGAGATAAACCTTGGTGCCAGTGGCTGACACACAGGGGAAAGGATTTCTCCCATCACCCCCATTGCCCTGGAATGTTATAGATTTGAGGAACATTTCAGTCAAACAATTGACAGGTAGAAGTCCAAGTGTTTTTGGTTATTGGTAGTGAGACATGGATAATCAGACCCCTGACCTCCCCTGAGTCCAGTGAGAATGAGAGATACTAAATCAAGTCATCAGCATTCTGGAAATGAAAAATAAACAAATAAAATGCTCCAGTCAGCAGAAAAAAAATCCTCATCAAGCTTGCTCTTGGAACCAGGGGTCACCCGCAAAGCCTATGACATGCTATAGACACTAGACCTGGAACTTTTCTGCATTATCAGGTCAACAAAAGGAGTTCGTGGGGTGGTCAAGAAAGAGCAGTTGTAGAACAGCAGAGTGCCCTAATGAGGAGAAATGGGCACAGGTTTACCCATGTCCCAATCTGCTTTGAAAATACGCCAACCAGATGGCATGGCTGACCAAAAGATTCACAGACACTGGGTAGAAACTTAGATAAATTTGAGGTAGGCATTTCTATCAACCAGAATCCACTACTGACCAGGTCTGGACATGGGGTACTTTGGGCACAGTTTTCTAATGGAATTAAGGGTGTGATAATCCAAACAGAAAATTTATAAGGAGACACCCTAAATGAGTGGGTAGGGGCAAGGGCACAAACTTGCTTGGCATAAGGTATTGTTCTGTGGAATATATTAGATACCTACTTTGGTATTTCAGAATACATATTTATACATTTAGTTTCCTCCCTTCCTTCTCTCCTTCTTTCCTTCGCTCTGTCTTTCCTTCTCACTTTTTATTTCTGTCTGGATGTGATATAATAATAAACTAATCTAACTCCCATTGATATATAGATAAGGAGAATGAACGATGATGTTACCAAAATGACACTTTATGCAAATGGTAGATGTAGCAGTCCTGAGAAAATAGAAGCTGTAGAAAAAGTCAAATTCAGTCTACAACTCCAAACTGGGCGGGCAAATAAAATGACCGACAGGCACCGACCCAGGCATGGTAGAAGGAGATAGATGTTACTTTCTACCTGAACTAGGTAATTGGCTTTGGAAGGATACAACAAAATGAAATATTTCCTAGAGCTTTAATGCAAAATATTTCACAGATAATAGCACACTTTATTTAAAATTATCACGAAAGTAAAAACCATGAACTGACAATCCAACAGGGAGTAAGAAAAGAATAACACAATAAGGCTGCCAGTCAGAAATCAAAGTTGAACTGAATCTTCAAGCATTAAAATGCATTATAGATTTCAGGTTGTTTCAAGGATTAAGTGTATTTTCCTTTTTCAGAGAAATATATGAAGATATGAAGATGATTAGATGACAGTCTGTGACAGACTGTGACAATAAATAAGGAAGTGTTTCTTATAGTCTAATTTCCAGGAAGAATGAACTTAAGATTATATATATATATATATATATATATATATATATATTTATTTATATATAATTTATATTTAAGATTACATATATAAATAATATTTATAGCCTTAAAAAACATGTGAAATGATCCTTTTACCAAAAGGCCTCAACTCTCTTTTATAAAAGAAAAAGAAAACAAAATTTTATCAATATTTTTGGCATCTAATTACATGTTGGAAATTTTTCAGAAGTAGATAAGTAAGCTTCAGTCACTATGTTTTTCCAAGTAATTCTCACTAGTCAGCACTCTTAAAAAAAAAAAAAAGTCACCTCACTTAATACTATTAAGTGGGCTTTAATCCACAAGCAGTTTTAAATTTTATGATATCTCAAAATTTGCAGGCCTGAATACAGAAATCATCATGTAAACATTTAAACCCTGTGTGTGCATATGTGTACCTGAGTAGTTAGTAAAGAATGAATTGGGAAGTACTGATGGTCACAAAAAAAAAAAAAAAAAAAAAAAAAGGAATGAATTGGGTCATAATTAGAATGTAAAATGTTCTCTTGAAGAGACATTTCTGCACAGAAGACATCCAGATGGCCAACAGACAGATGAAAAAGTGCTCCACATCACTCGGCATCAGGGAAATACAAATCAAAACCACAATGAGATACCACCTCACACCAGTCAGAATAGCTAAAATTAACAAGTCAGGAAATGACAGATGCTAGCAAGTATGTGGAGAAAGGGGAATCCTCCTACACTGTTGGTGGGAATGCAAGCTGGTGCAGCCACTCTGGAAAACAGCATGGAGGTTCCTAAAAAGTTGAAAATAGAGCTACAGGACGACCCAGCAATTGCGCTACTGGGTATTTACCCTAGAGATACAAATGCAGTGATCCAAAGGGGCACATGCACCTGAATGTTTATAGCAACAATGTCCACAATAGCCAAACTATGGAAAGAACCTAGTTGTCCAACAACAGATGAATGGATAAAGAAGAAATGGTATATATATACAATGGAATACTATGCAGCCATCAAAAGAAATGAAATCTTGCCATTTGCAATGATGTGGATGGAACTAGAGGATATTATGCTGAGCAAAATAAGTCAATCAGAGAAAGAAAATTATCATATGATCTCCCTGATATGAGGAATTTGAGAGGCAGAGTGGGGAGTTTGGGGGTAGGGAAGGAAAAAACGAAACAAGATTGGATTGGGAGGGAGACAAACCGTACGAGACTCTTAATCTCACAAAACAAACTGAGGGTTGCTGTGGGGAGGGGTTATAGAGAGGGTAGTTGGGTTATGGACATTGGGAGGGTATGTGCTATGGTGAATGCTGTGAAGTGTATAAGCCTGACGATTCATAGACCTGTACCCCTGGGACTAATAATACATTATATGTTAATTTAAAAAAAATTTAAAAAATAGAATGTAGAATGTTCTCAATTAATAGTGTCCACTAATAATTTTCTAAACATATATGAAAAATGAATTCATAATTATTCATGTGTAGGCTCAATTAACAGAAGGACTTAGAAAGCAGTTTTATATCATTGCTGTGAAATGTTTCAAATAGTAAATCAGTGAAGTTAATGGCATACCTGGGTGACTCCATTAAGCATCTACCTTAGGCTGAAGTCATGATCCCAAGGTGCTGGGATCGAGTCATGTATCAGGCTCCTCCTTGCCCAGTGAGAAGCCTGCTTCTCCCTCTGCCTGCCTCTCCCTCAGCTTGTACACTCTTTCTCTCTCTTTGACAAATAAATAAATAAAATCGTTTTTAAAAATCAGAGAAGTTAATTCAATAGAGATTTAGTTTCTCAACAAATTTACTGAAATAGAGTTTTTAAAGTTCAGTCTTTCAATGGTGAACTATTTGACTTTATATGACTGCCCCAAATTCAATTAAAACATCAACTTTGAAGATAAACTTATTTGTTTTTTCTGTAGTGTAATGAATACATAGTTTGGTGGACCTTATTTTTATGTAACTTTTTAACTATTTAAAATGATGTATGATCAATCAATTAATCCACAACTAAGAAGGCAAGACTATACAAGATGGAAAAGATGGTCTCTTCAATAAATGAAACTGGAAAAACTGGATAGCTACATGCAAAAGGATGAAACTGGACCACTTTTGTACACCTTACACAAAAAGTAAACACAAAATGGATTAGAGACCTAAATATAAGGCCAGAAGCCACAAAAGTCCTGAAAGAAAACATAGACAGTAATCTCTTGGTCATCAACCTTAGCAATTTTTCTGGATATGTCTCCTCAGGCAAGGGAAACAAATGCAAAAATAGACTACCAGGACTACACCAAGATAAAAGACTTCTGCACGTGAAGAAAATCAACAACATGAAAATATTTGCATACTATGTGTCCAATAAGGGGTTAATAACCAAAATATATAAAGGACTTAAACATCTCAACACTAAAACAGTAACAACAACAACGACAAAATCCATTTAAAAAATGGGCAGAGAACCTGAATAAAGATTTTTCCAAAGATGACATACAGATGGCCAACAGGCACATTGACAAGATGCTCATTGTCAGTAATTATTAGGGATACGCAAATCAAAGTCACAGTGAGATATTACCTCATACCACTCAGAATGGCTAGTATCAAAAGACAAGAAATAATAATTGTTGGTGAGGATGTGGAGAAAAGGGAATCCTTGTGCACAGTTGGAGGAGATGCAAATTGGTGCAGTCACTATGGAAAACAGCAGGGTGGTTCATCAAAAAATTAAAAATAGAAATGACATATGATCTAATAATTCTGCTTCTGGGTATTTCAAGGAAGAAAATAACCCCACCAATTTGAAAAGATATATGCACCTCGATGTTATTGCAGCAATATTTACAAAAGCCAAGATATGGAAGCAGAAGATGTGATATGTGTATATACATACACAATGGAATATTACATAGCCATAAAAAGGAATGAAATCTTGCCATAGATGGGGCACCTGGGTCGCTCAGTCAGTTAAGCATCCAACTCTTAATTTTGGCTCAGATCATGATCTCAGGGTATAAGATAGAACCCTGAATCTCTCCCTCTCTCTCTGCACACCCCCCTAAAATAAATAAATAAAATCTTAAAAAAAAAAGAAGAAGAAAAAGAAAGAAATCTTGCCATCCATGATGGTTGGACCTAGAGGGTATTATGCTAAGTAAAATAAACCAGACAGAGAAAGACAACAACCATATGATTTCACTTGTATGTGGAATCTAAAAAACCAAAATGAGCAGACAAACAAACAGACCCATAAACATAGAGGACAAGCTGGTTGTTGCCAAATTATTGGGGTGGGGGGATGAGCAAAATGGGTGATGGGAATCAAAAGTAAAAACATCCAGTTATAAAGTAAGTAAGTCAGGAGATGAAAAGTACAGCATAGGCCATACAGATAATAATACTGTAATAACTTTGTATGGTGACAGATGGTGAATACACTTATCATGGCAAGCATTATGTAATATACAGGATTATTAAATCAATATGCTGTACACCTGAAACTAATGTAATGTTGTATGTCAACTATACTTCAATCTCTATATTTATGCTTGTATATATGTATACATAAACACATACGTATAAATTAAGTGGGTCAGCAAGGCGCTGGGAATTGGCAATGGTGTATACATAATGCAAGACTGCTATCAACTAATGTGGGATATTTTACCAATCTAAATAGAAGATGAAATTTTGAAAATATATAATTTTTAAAATATTCACATAATAATTCAACCAGAAAACTGTTTGTGATGAATATGATACTAAACTAAACAGATTTTAGAAATGTTAAACTCTTTTCTGGCCCATCATTGAACAGATTTTAGAAATCTTCAAGCTTTGGAGAATTACTCTCTAAATCAATAGTGTAGTCCACTAAGTGCTGGCTGCATCTTATTTGCCTTTAGCTGAAAATCCTTACTGAAGTTAATCAATAAAAGAAGTCCTAAAAACCTAAGGTTTTTAGTGAGTTGTAGTTACTGAACATTAAGTTTGCAAATAAGAATATATTAAAATTTATTCTTTTAAAAGCAAGAGCAAATCTGCACAAATCAATGTTGAGAACTCCAACAGTTTACAAGAGTTCATTTGAGATTTTATAATTAGCTTTAATATTTCAGCCTACAGTAAGAGGGAATTCCTGTTTTTAATTGAGAAAATTTATAACTGGAACCTGAAAGAAATTGAGAAAACCTATGATTTTGCAGCATCTGCATTTTTTGGTAACATTGAAAGACTCATTAAGAAACAAGGATTTAAAGAATTTTGTTTCTCATAGATATTTGTGAAAATAATTGGTCTCAAATACTTATAAATTTTAATACTAGATATGGAAGTAAAATACGGTCCATTTAGCAGAATTTGCTCAGCAGATACAGAGAAAATGTTATCTCAATTAAGATATTATGATTTTTCAAAAAAAAAAACAACTGAAGATGTTAAGACTTCCAAATTTATTTTATTTATTTACTTATTATTTATTTAATTTTTCCTTTTTAAGAGCAAGTACATGCTCACACATACATGAGTGGGGTTGGGGGCAGAGGGAGAGAGAGAGAAACTTGAACATGCTTCCCCTCCCCATCACCATGGAGGCCTCAGTGGGGCTTGATCTCACGACCCTCAGACCATGACCTGAACTGAAATTAAGAGTTGGATACTTAACTGATTGAGCCACCCATGTGCCCCCAAACTTTCAAATTTATTAACCATAAAATAAAACTCTGAGTAATATTGTTGGAAATATTTTCCAAAAACAAAAATAATTTTTCCATATTGGAAAACATATATTCTTCAGCTAAATACCATTGACACAGTACTAAAGACAGATGTGGCTAAGAAATTGATTAAAGATATGCATATGTCCTAAAAATAAGAACATACTCTGCTCATGTTCAGAAAAATCAATTTAAAGTTTTATTTTTTATCTTCCTTTAATATATATGGACATCTGATATTTTTATTTCTTTAGAAATAATTTCATGTTTAAAAGTGTTTCAACTTAAACTATCTTAAAAATGAACCAAAGGGCGCCTGGGTGGCTCAGTGGGTTAAAGCCTCTGCCTTCGGCTCAGGTCATGATCCCAGGATCCTGGGATGGAGCCCCACATCTGGCTCTCTGCTCAGCAGGGAGCCTGCTTCCTCCTCTCTCTCTGCCTGCCTCTCTGCCTACTTGTGATCTCTGTCTATCAAATAAATAAATAAAATCTTTTAAAAAAATCAATATATTGTACCTATACTCTGTATAGTATAGTGTATACTATACAGTATTATATATAGTACTATATACTATATACTATATATATAGATGTAGTGTATAGTAAGTGTATAATACTGTATTATACACTTAGATTTTGTTGAGCATAGACTCATGTTAAGTGTTCTTGTCGTACTAATAATAAAAAAAATCAATCAGTAATATAATGAAATTTCCCAGTCTCTCTTTTCTTATTTACCCAGCGTTTCAGTATTTTTTAACAAATCAAACCCACATTCTGAACAAAAGACTTAATTCCAGTCACACATAGATTTTCAGAGACTTAGTATTCTTATTTCCAATATTTATTTTCAACCACTATTAAAAGACAAACCTAAGATCTCTTGTCTAACAATAATTTTGCTACTTCAAGATTGTGAACATGGGGCACTGTCCTGAGTGCTTTATAACTTGATAAAATACGCACTACCCTTACATACATTTATAGATGAGGACATCAAAACAAAGACAAGCTAGGTAAATTAGTCCAAGGTTACATAGCCAGCAGGTGGATGAGCCAGAAGGCAAACCAAGGTAGTCTACCTCTGCTTTATAGATGACTACAGGATACTATTCTTTGCATAAACTAGTCTTAGAGTTCTGATTAAACTGTTTCATAATTACTTCATAACATTATCTCAATTCACCTGATCTTAAGCTTCATAATATATGAAGCAGGCTTTATAACTTTTTATCATTTTCCATTTCTCTTTCATTATGCACTATCTGGTTTTATTTGTTTCCCATTGTAATCTGGGACTTCTCAAGCAAGTGGATAGTAACTATTTGTGGGATGATTCATGGGCCTTAAAAGCTGAAATATAAGTAGGCTCATACAAATTACAAAAAGAGGGTTTTTTAATTTAATTATTTCATAATTATTCTTCTGGGGTACTTTCAAAGATCCAGTGGGGAATAGAAGATAAAATAAAAACAACTGTCTTTTAACATTTCACAGTTTAAGGTGTGGGGCTACCACAACTATCTACATTGTCTATTAATCATAAAATACTAGCCTCCATTGAAACACTAGAGGTTATTTAGCCTAATCTTACAGACACGGAGTCATTTATTTTATAAATTTGCTTTACTCATATGCATATTTGTTCCTGCTAGGGTAGTTTTTAAAAATCTTTAAAATTACAGAGGTAAAAATTCTTCCTTTTCATTACTCTAATAACTTTCCTTCTTAAAAAATATTTTCTTCAATGTCATATACTTCTTTTTAAATAAGGATCCTAAAGGAGGCTTATTACAGAATAGTATTTTTTTTTTCTTTTGGTCAGTCCTGCAGCATCATAATTTTTCCTAAGGTTTTATAAAATGTCTGTCCAGTTTTAGGATACTAAGCTCAGTAAGGCATGGCCGAGTCTCTATTTCATAATTTGTGTGAACATTTTTAATGTCTTTTAATCTATACTATGACTCTGAGATATTTCTAGGGTAGAACAGCTGCACATTCATACAGTGGAAGTTATTTGTAAAATTATTTTAAATGAATTCAATTTTGGACTCCTGTATAAAAGACAATAACAATAAGAATTCTTTTCCAAATCATTCATTTTTTATACCATTTACTCATCAATTTTGATAAACTGAGGGCTGATTATACCTATTTTATTAAGTGCCTGAAATCTAAAGATACATCCACTTCGCCAAGTAAATGAGGGATGATGTCAAATGCTCAATTCCTGAGGGAACCAGAGAACCTTTGGCCATAAATATTCAAGAAATAAGAGGTCTTAGTGAGATGGACTTTGGTTCATTCACCATGTATCGGTTTCACTTACTAGGGATGATAAGCAAGCTATACAAATTACAGGGGCCAAGTCCACACTGCCTGCCTGCCTGCCTTATTTATTCATTTATCTATTTATTTATCTATTTACTTATGGGTTAGAGGTCATTATACTGTTATCCAGGTCCATGTTTGCTGTGAGAAATGCATTCAGAATTTGGGGACTCTAGAGTAGAAAGCTTATTCATCATATCTCTGATGATGTTAATTTGTATGAAATGTTTGGTACCTAGAGAACAGGATAAAATTTTAAAACCTGACAAGCTGAAGTGTAGGAGGATAACAATAAGATAAGTTTTAGTAATTGAGGTCTAAAAAAGCTAATTCACTCAAAAGGAAAAGCAAACTGCACAAATACAAGAAGAGAAGAAAATATTTGCAGAGATGTGACAAAAAATTCATATATAATAATATATATGTAGAAAATGTAGTAAAATAAAAGGTATTTATACTTTTACCTTTTTAAAGCTTTTATTTTTTGAGAGAAGGAGAGAGAGAATGAGCAGGAGGGAGAAGCAGACTCCCTGCTGAGTAGGGACCCCCCCCCCCCACAATGAGGGGCTCAATCCCAGAACTCCAGGATCATGACCTGAGTTTAAGACAGATGCTTAACTGACTGAGCCACCCAGGCACGCCCAATAAAATGTTTTTTAAAATGTTTTATAAGTAAACAAAGATACTTTCTATAATTAATATTTGCAGCACGATTAAGACTAAGTTTTTATTGACTTATGTCTACTAAACTTTGTGCCTAAATGTTTGCATCATCCATCCTTACATTCATTCATTCATTCATTCACTCACATGTTCAGGGTTATGGGCCTACATTTAATCAGTAAATATTTAATGAGTAAACAAGCATTATTCTTTTTGCAAGAGGGCTGCAGTAAAGGAATAGGTAAAATCTAAGTTATTCACTTTTCTACCAGATTCCCTATATGAATTTGATTATAAGAAAAGATCAAACTAAAAATTTGGAAGACTTTTATTCATTCTCTGACACATTGAAAATCTCTTCTGTTATGAACTGAATGTTTGCGTACTCCCCAAAATTCATGGCAAAGCCCTAAGTCACAATGTGATAGCACTGGAAGTTAGGACTTTTGGGAAGTAATTAGATTTAGATGAGGTCATGAAGGTAGGACTTCTGTGATGAAATTAATCTCCTTATAAGAAGAGGAAGAGACCAAATCTTTCTTTCTCTTCCTCTCCCTCTCCTTCTCTCATTCTCTCTCTCTGTCTCTCTGTATTATATAGGGATATTATGAGAAGGCAACTGTCCCAGCCAAGAAAAGGTTCCACTAGGAACCAAATTAGCCAGGACCTTGACCTTGGACTTCCTAGCCCCCATATGAGAAATAAATGTCTGTTGTTTAAGCTACCCAATCTTTGAAATTTTGTTATAGCAACCTGAGCTAAGATACTATGATAATAATAATTGTGTATTTCGCTCTTGTCCCCAGATCCTAACACAGACCTTCTAAAACCCTTGGAATTTCCTAAGTGATAGTAGTGATAAGGTGATAAGAGCATCTTTTGTTATTCATAACAAGTTTCTTTCTACCATACCTGAATTTATGCTAATAATGTGACTGTGGTAGGTCTCTGGATAGCTTCAGGATGTGGGTTAATTGCCAGAGGAACCAACCATGTGGTTAGAGGAGTGGAACTTTCAGCCGCACCTGTGGATACCAAGGAGGGGAGAGAAGCAGAAGGTGAGTTCAATCATCAATGGTCAAAATATTAATCAATCTTGCCTACATAAATGGAATTAACACACTCACACATATCTAAATGATAGGGTTTAGACTTCTGAGCCATGAACACACTGAGGTGCTTGAAGGGTAGCATGCCTAGAGAGAGTGCCTGGTGTACCCCTTCCCCCAGACCTTACGCTATGCATTTCTTTAATTTGGCTATTCCTGAGTTGTATCCTTTATAACAAACCAGTACTACTAGTAAAGTGACTTCTTGAATTCTTCAAGCAGTTCTAGCAAATTATCAAACCTGAGGACAGGGTTGTGAGAACCACCCATGTTTTGCCAGTTGGTTAGAAGTATGGGTGACTCAGGCTTGTAATTAGCATCTGAAGTGGGGGGAGTCTGTGGGACTGAGCCCTTATCCCAAGGGGTCTGCACTAAATACCTAGTTGGTGTTAAAACAGAATTGGATGTAGGACACCCAGTTGGTGTCATGAAAGTCAGAAAATTAGCTGTTGGGTGGAGGAAAAAACACATTTGGTTTCATTAAGTGTTGTGAGTAAAAACAGTTTAGAAGACACCTTACTCTACTCTTTGTTGGATTAGTTAAACTTGCTCATTCTTTAGAATTCCACACCTCAATTCCTACCATACATTGAGTTTTCCACTTGAAGAATAATGTAAGTCAAGAAGCTGAAACTGAATTAAGTTAATACCGTATAATAGATAATATCTTTATGATCTTACTTTCTCTTCCCTCATAGATCAAATTTATCAGAAACATTTGTAATTAAGAAACAAATACTATTTTAGACTTTTTAAAATAGGAATGAAACCATTTTTTAAGAGATAAACCTTAAACAAAGTGTAATGAATATTATTTAAAACAAGATGCATTTTTATAATGCAGTATTGCGTTAAACAATGATTCCCAGATCTTGAATTTATTAGATGTTTTGTCTCAATAATAAAATACCATGTTGAGGCTTTGGCTCTACCATTAAAATAACATGTGCAGATGAAATAAGGAATGAAAGACCTCCTGAAATGGAGGCCTATTTTTTGGAGGATGGTGTGTGCAAACGGCCTATAAAATGAGTCGTGGCAGGAGTAATCACCTCCCAGGCATACGAGCAGGGTTAGACCCACATAATACAGGGAAGGACATTACAGGAACAAGTCAAATAAGACCTTTTATAGCCCACTTTTCTTTTCTCTCCTAGATATTCCCACACCTTACCCCTCCCTCACACTGCATAGTCCTTACTTTTGTCAGAAATCACTATATGCAACCGGGGAGCAAAGTTTCAGAAAAAATAAATAGTGAAAAGGAAGAAGCCTATTATACCCTGCTTCTACTTAAGGCAGCACTACACTGGAGAAAGGGAGAGGTTTCAACTTCAAATCAAGATCTACCAAGAACTTCTCAAATTCAACACTCAAAAAACTAATAACCCAGTCAAAAAATGGGCAGAAGACATGAACAGACACTTCTCCAAAAAAGATATACAAATGGCTAACAGACATGAAAAAATGCTCAACATCACTAGCCATCAGGGAATTACAAATCAAAACCACAATAAGGTACCACCTTATACCAGTTAGAATAGCAAAAATTAATCAAACAGGAAACAACAAATGTTGGTGAGGATGTGGAGAAAGAGGAACCTTCTTACACTGTTGGTGGGAATGCAAGTTGGTACAGCCACTCTGGAAAACAGTATGGAGGTTCCTCGAGATGGTAAGAATAATACCCTACGACCCAGCATTTGCACTATTAGGTATTTATCCCAAAGATACAGACATAGTGAAAAGAAGGAGCACATACACCCCAGTGTTCATAGCAGCAATGTCCACAATAGCCACACTCTGGAAGGAGCCAAGATGCCTTTCAGCACATGAAGGGATAAAGAAGATGTGGTATATACACACAATGGAATATTACTCAGCCATCAGAAATGATGAATACCCACCATTTGCATCACATGGATGGAACTGGAGGGGATTATGTTAAGTGAAGTAAGTCAAGGAGAAAAAGACAATTACTACATGGTTTCACTCACATGTGGAACATAAGCAATAGCACAGAGGACCATAGGGGAAGTGAGGGAAATCTGAAAGGGGACAAATCAGAGAGGGAGATGAACCATGAGAGACTATGGACCCCGAGATAAAATCTGGGGGTTTCAGAGGGGAGGAGGATGGGGGGAGGGGTAACAGGGTGATGGGTATTGAAGAAAGCACTAGCTGTGGTGAACACTGGGTGTTACACTTAACTAATTCATCATTTACATCAAAAACTAATTAGGTACTATACAGTAGGTAACTGAAAATAATAAAAAGAAATAATAAAGGTTTAGTGTGAAGGCCCAGGTTTAAAAAAAAAAAAAAAAAAAAAAAAAACTACATCAAGACCAGTAAATGAAAATAGATAATTACTGCCTGGAGAAATGCCACCATGACTGCACTGATGGGGTTTGCCTAAATTTCATCAAAAGTAAAGGGAAGGGTTAGCCCCAGAGAATATAAAGGTGCAAAGGGAAGAAAAATAAAGCCCCTTTACAATTACATACCCAGAATAGTGCTTGCTTAAGTGGGAATTACAAGAACTACCTTGTATCTGGTATTGTACAAATACTTTTGCATATTCTGTTTTTGTGTGTGTCCCCATAACTTCTGCTCCTTTTGGTGTGATTATTGCCACTTTATTTTAGATGAGATAAATGAGACATAGAGATATGATACAACTTACCTAGGTTTAAGGTCATTAGATTTGTCAAATTAAAAATACAGCATGCCCAGTTAAATTGAATTTCAGGTATACAATGAATTTTATTTAAGTACAAGCACATTCTGTGCAATATTTGGGACATTCTTATGCTAAACAATCATAACCAATTTGTTAATTGAAATTCAAATTTAACCAGTGTCCTACATTATCAAGCAACCTTATGTAGATCACACACCCAACAAGTAAATTGTCCTAGGATTTGAAATCAGATCTGTAGGGTCTGTATACACTTGGTCCTCATAACTCAGTGTTCTCTTTTCAGAGGAGGAAAAATGGCAAGCAGCTTGATTGTTTCTTTGCACTGTTAAATCTCTGGATTTTTCCCTATAGCTTTGGCTTGATTTATTCCTAGTATCAAATGCTGAAATCAACCGTCGCTGGCTCTCTGTGTGGTTCTCATGGACCCGATAGAATAACTCATCCCAAACACACGAAACATGCAGTCATCCCTGTTTTTGTGGTTGGGTTTATTATTCCCCCGTATGTTAAAAGCCTCCAAATACTTTTGGCATTTCTCCTAACTCAACATTCTGCTTCCTAGTGCTTACTCAATTTGCATTTTACAAGCTTCTCAGCTTGCCCAACCAATCACATTTTCTGGGCTAGTTGTTTCTTAAGCTGCTTTTACAGAAAGTGCTTTCCTGGAAAGAAAACACACACACACATTTTATTTGTGAAAATATGAAAATATGGAAACCTACTCTGGGCAAGATAAAACTGAATGAAACATATTTGGTACATTATATTCTCATGTATTCTTTTGAATAATAAAACAGATGCAATATTGCTTAGTTGTTTTAAAGGTTTTAATCTTGTTACTTGGGACTAAATTGTCAAAGAATTAAACTTTTGATAACTCTCTCCCTTAAGTGTGTATTATAAAGATAAAATCCACAATAAATAGGGAAACAGGAAGTTCAGAGTGTCAGGAAGCTAATAAAATGAAGGAAGACAATGGCTTTCTTTGGAAATGTTATTAATTTTTCTGGGGACTTAAATAAAGACTATAACACAGAACTATAAGCCCTAGATGTTTAGGAAATAGACTTATGGACAGACTTTTTTTTTTTTTTTTAGCGTGATAAAGGCAATGTTAAAGATGCACTTAGAGAAAGTCAGGCAATTATTGAGAATTCCCTTGTGTATACAGCAGAAGGCTATGTCTTAGAGATATTGTAGCTGAAGTTATGAAGTTTTTATCAAAGAAAGAAAAACAAAATAGATTAAAATAATACATGCAAAGAATAAGGCATAAGCTATATAGCATATTTCTTTATATAAATGCCTAATTTTCTTATACATAAAAATAACATAAATAAAGTTTTCTTATACATAAATACAACAATGTGATAAAGTTAGAAAAATAAGCTAGTTTTACTGACATACAAAAGTGCTATCTATGTACTTCAGAGGGCTAAGGAAAAAATAATGAAATTCTTAAAGCGATTTGGCAAATAGAATAAATACAGCTGTCTAGAATGTTTTCAAGGAAATAGTAAGCTCAGAAATTAACTTCAAAAATAGGAGAAGTCTAGGATTCGGGAAGAAGAATGGCAATCCAATACCTCAGAAGTGAGAAAAAGCAAAGTGAAGGTGGCAAATATGTTTACTTTGCCCCGTGCAACAATGTGTGAAGGACAGTATGTCAGGTTAACTACAGAAAGAAAAAATAGGTATTCGGTAAAGAGAAAATGTCAAGGACACCTGGATTTTTTCTTTTTTTTTTTTTTTTTTGGACACCTGGATTAATACACATCTATATTTAATGTTGAGAAGAAATTTTGTGTTCGACAGTAGCAAACAGTGGTATGTGCTAAGTGGGCTGTTCTGGGCAAAAGAGCTGATTACTTAAATATTGGTGTCTTTAAACTGGCAAGGGTGGGAAGATTTACTGTGGAAATTGGTTAATGCGACAAATCAGGATTTTGTTTGGTTTTCTAGGAAACTGGTTTACCGGTACACCACACAAACTACTGCTAAAACTTGAAATTAGTTTCCAAACAAGTTTATAGTAAATACTTTCTTGGCTCTACTCTAAAAAGAGTGTGGTAAGTATCATCTTCTTAAATTGTTCCTTTATCAGTAGGTCAAAAGTTAAAACATTGTTTCCTCAGTAAAACTGTACCTGTACTAATTAGTTCCTGAGTGAAATTTTTCTAAGCTTTCTTGTTAGATTTATGATGCACCTAAATTTTTTAAAATAATGCTAAAATATTTCAGTATTTCTTAGTGAAAGGAAGAGAAATAAAGCTGGTATCTATTTTACAAAGAGAAAGTTGTCAAATGAAGAAAATATGACAGTGGAAAGAAAGGAACAAATCTCTATAAAAAAAGATATTTTCTAATTTTAAAAAAATACATCTTCCCCCTTGTTACTTATTTAAATGTTAATTTATGTGAAAACTTTGAGACTCAAAATTTAAGTCTGTTTGCCATAATGCTTTAAATGTTAATTATGTAGATGTATTTTATTAGATTAGAAATAATTGGATGACAAAACACAGTGTCAGCAACTTAAATGGTATTTGAAACTGTATCCCTCAAGTATCTGAGATAAATAAAAACAGGACATAAAATGGCTTGTCACAGATAAAGCATTTACACTATACTGCTTCGTCAGTATTCACTTGCTTGAATAAATATCCTAAATGAATTATATCATATAAAGCAAAATGTTGCATTTACTAAAATAAATATACATTCAAATGTGCACAGATACAGATGACTACGACTCTTAGAGAAATAAATAGGGCTCAGGTTAAAACGAGTGTAAGACATTGAAAGAAGCATAAAACAGTTTTACAGAACATGATAAAATGAATACTGCACATTTAAAACTGATTGACAGGTAATGAACTATAAAATCTATATTGAAATGAAAATGACACTGAGAAAGAATAGCACATGGCCTTCTCTCTACAGTCTTAGGGTTGAAAAATGGGAAATTTTCTAAACCACCAGCTCACAAAAATTAAGCAAATTAAAAACTGATGAAAACTATATGTGCTATGATTGAATTAGCCAGTTGCTGAGAAAGAGAAGTGCAATGCAATTTAACTTTGCGGTATTAGAATGACATTCCTACTCATACTAGATTGAATTGGCAGCTGAAAATGAGATGTTGCCTGTATATGTGTGTGTGTATTTGTGCATCCTTATGTTTCTAGATAATTTTTCATCTACCAGAGGATTTCAACATACATTAGAGATTGACATTCTGCATCTTAGCCCATCAGCGAGCCCATGTAGACCTTCTATTGCTAGTTTATAACTTAACAGTCTAAACTATGTAGCCTTAATAATCATTGGGTTTTCTTGCTGTTGATATCACTGTTCTACATAAAATCCGAACTGTCTCACTCCAGGAAGGATGTCTTTGTATGCACTTTAACTCCATATGTTTTTTCCTTGTTTAAAGGATCTAATAGGAAAGGAAAACAAAATTGTCAGTTCCTCATAGGTAGTGTAATAGAAGTCTACATCTTATATTTAAAAATAAGGAAACTATAAAAAATAAATTAATTAAAATTAAAAAATAAAAATAAGGAAACTATAACTGGTCATATGTAGTAAACGAGAAACAGTAATTATGATGTTACGAGAATATATTACCAAATTATTTCAGAACATTTTCATGTATATATACACACACACTTACATGTGCACACACACATACATGCTAGCTGCCATTCATTGACAACCTATCATTTGCCAGGTTCTACTCTAGACATTCTCTGTAGATTAGAACTATTTAATTCCACAGTGGACTCTAATAAGATACACAATGCCATTATTCTCTAATCACTGATGGCAAAGCTAGGGCAAAGACATTAAGAGAATTTTCCAAATTTGTATAGGTAGTATATGGTCATAGCCTAGTTTCAAACCTAATAACCTCACTCTCAAACATGTTTTCTTATCCATTACACAATTAAGTTATTTTTTCTTGACACATGCATTCTAATTGTACCTAAACACTTTAGATGACATCTTATTGAGTTCTACTGAATATCATGTTTTGGCTCAAGGATGAGATCATCAAATGCATAATGCTAACTCTTCAATATAAAGGAGTTAGAACCAGGAGCATCATCAAAGGGCATCCCTCAAATAGATTTATTGCAGAAAAAAAGAGAATGTTATTCATAATGATTATGCAGTTGGGAAACTGTGTAATGTGTCTTGACAAAACTAAATTGATTTTCATCTTACTTCAGAGTTACAATAACCCATCAATTTCTTCAATTTTGGTCATAATAGGGCAAATTCCTTCTTTTGCTTATATACTAGAAATCTAGAGCTCCACTTAGAGAGTAAGGAAGAGATTCTGAGTTTTCTTAAAACTGACATTTAAATCATTTAAATCTCTTGGCTTCAAGGGGTCTATAATTCCCTAGGAAAGTGCATCCATTTATGTGAATGTGTATTTGTTTGTAGAGAGAAATTGTGGCTTTTTTAGACCACTAAACCAATAACCTGGACTATAAAACTCAAACTTTTCTTAAACTTTTACAATTTTAGAGCCGTCAAGTAGGTATGGATTAGTGAAAAGAGGAAGAGGTTGAAAAGCTAGATTATATAATGGTTAAGAAAACATATTTGGGAGGGAGGCTAGCAGTTTTGAATCTGGGCTATGGCCACTTAAAACCTTTGCAAATTTGGACAATTTCCCTCAACTTCTCTAAAGCCTATGTTTGTCATCAGGATATTGGTGACAATAACTGTGTGTATCTTTTTGGAGTCCTGAATGAAATTAAATAATCTTAAAATATGTAAAGTGTTGGGATGCCTGGTGGCTTGGTCAGTTAAGCGTCCAACTCTTGATTTCGGCTCAGTTCATGATTTCAGGGTCATGAGATTGAGCCCCATGATGGGCTCCATGCTCAGTGCAGAATTGGCTTGAGATTCTCTCCCCTACCTTCTGCCCTTCCCCCATGCTTCTGAGCTCACTCACTCTCTCTCCCTCTCTTTCCTTCTCAAGTAAATAAATTAAATCTTTAAAAACTATGTAAGATGTTTAAAATTGTAAAAATTTTATGCCAAATCCATAGCTTTACTCAATTACTGTGTGAACCTTGGAAAAGTCAATTTATTGTTCTAAAACTCAGGCCATTTGTGTTTAAATTGGTAAAAATAATGACTATTTTAGTCATCTGTGGACAGGGTGACAAATCATCCCAAACTTAGTGGCTTAAGATAAAAAAAAGTTTATTGTGCCATTTCGGCAGGGGTCAGTAAGAACAGGCTATCTCTGTTCCACAGGACAGCACCAGCTGGAGTTGACTCAATGGTTTGGACAGAAAGCCTCTGAAGTCTCCCACCTCTCATGCCTGCTGCTTGTACTGACTGTCATCAACGATGTCAATTGGGCTTTCAACCAGAATGCTTATATTTAGTATCTCCCAGTGGCTACTGGACTTCCTCACTATGGCTGGGATCCAAAAATGAGCACCCACCGAGAGAAAGCCAGGCAGACATAATAATGGCTTTTATGGTCTAATCTCAGAAATCAAAGTGAGTGTCATGTTGTAACAATCATAAGCACCCCCAAATTCAAGAAGAGGGAAAAACACAGACCCTGTTTCTCAGTGAGAAGGAAAAAAGAGTGTCAAGGTTACAGTGTAAGAAGAGTATATGAGGTGGAAGGCATTAATGCAAAAATTTTTTTTAAATACAGTCAACCAAAGCTATCTAACACATAAGGTTGTTGCCAGAATGAAATGGAATTATGTATCTGAAAATGTGTTTCAATATTTTAATTTCAGTAATCAAATTAAATTATGTGTGCATATGCTGTACCAATAAGGAGCACTATTACATAATTAAATGTTATTATTATTCAGAGTACAAAATAATTGTTAAATTTTCAGCAGTGTTGGTATATTTGAAAATTTCACTATAACCTTCAATTTCCCCATAGCTCAAGGTTTAAAAGATTATTTCTTAAAAGGAGGGCATGAGTGTTCTGGAGTTCAGAATATTAAAGACATTTATAGCCTGATTATGAGGTTATATTTTATTAGTTATAGTAGATAGTCTCGATTGGTGATTAATATTTTGAAGGTTAAGGACCCTCTGAGTATCACAACCCAGCACCAATAGCTGAATTTTCAACAGTTGCAATGGAGGCCAGAGATAGAAGGAAAATATTTCTCCATGCTGAGTTAAAATACTTTCAAAGTACACTCAGCAAAATTATCCTTTAGAAATAAAAGCAAAATAACGGTTAGACAGAACTGGGTCTTCCCTAGAGGACTTTCTAAAAGATGTACTTCAGGAAGAAAGAAATCTGGATCTGGATCTGGAATGCAAGGTCTGAGGCATTAGAAGGAATGGTAGCAGCAACACTAGAAAACATCTAAGTGTATATATATATACATTTAGTACATATACATTTAGTACATATATACATTTAGTACATATATGTACTAAATGTATATATACAGAGAGAATAGCTATAGATACCCAGACATATTTATCTATATATAGATATCTATCTAGATATCTATCTAGAGATATAGATATAGATATAGATATATCAAAATTACCTAAGCTGTGAGTTAGAAACAACTACAGAACTAAAATATCTGAATATGGCAGCATAAAAGCAGTGCTCTGTGGGAGCATAAAATTTTTATGTACTTAAGACAGGTATAGGAAAACTTATTCAAAAAGAGCCGGACAGTAACTATTTTAGGCTTTGAAGGCCAAGAGGCAAAATATAGGATACTATGTAGATACATATACAATGAAAGAGAAACACATTTCCACAGTTTCTTTTAATTCATGTAGTTCAAAGAATAATAATTATTGGCAATTGTTTGTGTGGTATATGCATGTGTGTGACACAGATCTACCATTGAGAAAATTGGGGGGTGGGTAACATTTTGATTAATTAGAGTTCAAACTTAGTGTTTTCTATCACCAAAATTGATTGTAAACGTGCATCTGTTAATGTTAATCTGTGATTAGACTTCACATTGTTCATGTTTGGAAATGTCTTTTCACACAGATAGGTAGTGCCAAATACTGATATCAACCAATGAACCAGTTGGAAACTTACTTTGGATGCATCCTCATATTCATTCTGCTGTGGTGAAAAATTCCATTGTAAATTTCCTAATATTTATGGCTCTTGCTCTCCTGGGGTTGGAGATACTGTGGTGGGTACACAGAGTTACGATGTTTATGTATATTTCACTCATTTAAATGGCTTAGCTATGACATCATTGATTAACAATGCTTTGCCATCTAATTTGACAGCAAATAACCCATACTGCACTGTGTCTAAATATCAATACATTTGAAGTTCTTTTTCTTCTCTTTCCCTTCCCTATTTCCCTCCCCTCCCTTCCCCTCTCTTCTCCTCTCCTCTCTTCTTTTCTCTTCTGTTTTGACATGATGGGGTACAACTGGGATTAAAAAGTAAAAGTGAAAGTCCTGGAATGGCAATACATGTGGCACTCAAAATGCTTTGGACTTGTAACTGTATCAGTAAAATTTGAACTTCACATATTTTCCCGTGTCACAGAATTTTACTCTTCTTTGATTTTTAAAAATTTAATATGTAAAAATCACTCTGAAGTATCAGACTGCATGCACACTATGTGGCAAAAAAAAAATCAGAATTAATAGAAAACAAAAATAAGTCAGTAGGATGAATAAAACTATATTGGTAGTCAAAATTAAAAACAACAACAACAACAACTAACTCCTTAGTTGAAAAGCAAGCACCTGTAGAATATTTAGATTGTATTAAAGGTATCCAACACAATTTTATTTATAAGAAAAACACCTAAAATAATTAAAAGGTTTTACCAATTATTCAAGGGAAATAAAAACAAAATTGTTATGTGAAGTCTGCATAAACTACTTCAAAACCAGAGTAGGACTGCTCAATGAATGGCTAAAATTTAGAATACTGACACGAAATGCTGGTGAGGATGTGGAGTAACAGGAATTCTCATTCATTGCTGGTGGGAATACAAAATGGTAGAGTCACTTTGGGGGAAAAAAAAATTGGCAGTTTTTTACAAAACCAAAAACATTATTACAATATGATCTAGCAATTGTGTTCACCGGTATTTTAGTCAAATGAGTTGAAAACATATGCCCACAGAGAACAAAACAAAACACAAAATAAAACCCTACACATGAATGTTATAGCAGTTTTATTAGTAGTTGGGAATACCTGGGAAGCAACCAAAATGTCCTTCAATAGGTGAATGGATAAATAAACTGTGGTATATCCAGATAATGGGTTACTATTCAGTGCTGAAAGGAAATGAGCTATCAAGACATGAAAAGGCATAGTGGAACTTTAAATTCATATTACTAAGTAAAGAAAGCTAATTTTATTTATTTTATTTTTTATTTTTTTATTTTTTATTTATTTATTTGACAGAGAGAAATCACAAGTAGGCAGAGAAGCAGGCAGAGAGAGAGAGGAGGAAGCAGGCTCCCCGCTGAGCAGAAAGCCCGATGCGGGGCTCGAACCCAGGACCTGGGATCATGACCTGAGCTGAAGGCAGCGGCTTAACCCACTGAGCCACCCAGGCGCCCCAAGAAAGCTAATTTTAAAAAGTTACATATTGTACAATTCCAACTATATGACATTCTGGAAAGGATAACTGAAGATGGTAAGATCAGAGGTTGTCAAAAGTTTGAAGGAAGGGGGGAATAAATAGTAGCACAGGATGTTTTTAGGAGAATGAAACTGTTCCGTATAATACTTTGATGGTGGATATATGTTATTTTACATTTGCTCAAACCCATAAAATGCACAACACCTAGAGTAAACCCTAATGTAAAGTTTGGAATTTAAGGGATTATAATGTGTCAGTTCTCACAAATGTCACACTCTGGCTAGGGATGTTGATGGTGGAGGACACTGTATGTGTCTGTGAGCAGAAGGTGTGTGGGGACTCTTGCTATTTTCCTCTTAATTTTGTTGTGAATCCAAAATTGTTCTAAAGAATATATACTATAGAAAAACTATCTTTCTCTATATTTTTAAAAATCTAATAATCTTTGGAAGCACAATGAGAAATTTCTAAATAAAATGTAACCATACTGATCTCTATATGAAGTAATGATAATGATAATAATAGTTCTAGTAATAATAAAGAAAATGTATTCTGATAAATGTGGATTTATCTTGGAAATCAATACGTGTACTTTACCACATAATGGATTAAATTGGGGGAAAATTCAAGTAATTACCTAATAAACACAGAAAACATGCTTGTAAAATGCAAACCATTAAATATATAAATATTATAAAAATAATAAAAGCATCTAAATCAAAACCACAGTTGAAAATTATTTTACCTCTTCCAAATAAGCAAGAGTTTATAAACTTTCAAAATATGAATTGTTGGTGGACAATGGGACATTTACAAATTGTTGGTGAAAGAATATGTTAGTTCCTTCTTGGAAGGAAAACGAATATTATTAGAGGCTACTGGGTTTTGAGATAATTTGTTATGTACTATTGTGCCAATAGCTAACCTTAAAGATCTAATAGCTATGTGAGGACTAGACAGAAGTAAATGATACCTGTAGCCTAAGTATCCCTGATGGTAGTTTGCAAAGAGTACCACAGGAAAACAAAGAAAAGTAATTAAATAAAAACGGCACCAAGTTGTATAAAAGCCAAAGGTGTTTTGAAGGATGTAAGCCTGTAGATCAGGCTGGAGGTGTTTCCAGGCTGGTGTATGTGGTTTGCTTGCTTCAGCGTAAGAAAGCCGACTGAGTAAGGCATGAGGCAATAAAGAACAAGGCAGGCTGCGGGTCAAAGTACTTCAGAATCACAGGAATAAGAGGGTCTCTATAGAAGAGGGAGTAGAAATAAGGTTAGAGAACAGACAGCTGCTAGATTATCATGGGCTTTACTTGTCACAGCTACAGTTCATACAAAGGCAATTTTTACAGTCACTATATTCTCTTGCATCAGTTCCTTAGGAGAGGGCCAGGACCATAATATACAATTTAATAAACCAGGTGCAATAGTAACAGATAATGAGTTCTCCCTGATAAATAACTTACTGGTATTTTTAAGTTATTAGTATTTCAGTACCATCCTTCTGAAGGATGTATGTGTGTATACATGTACATATATGCATATAGATATGTTTCTTGGCACAGAGAATTCTTTAGGTTTCTCATAACTTTGAGGGGACTAGAAGCTTCCTTCCTCCTTAAAATAAAACTTCCCAGTTTTGGAGAAATAAGTTTTGCTCTAGAAAGTTGTTTTTGGAGAGCAAAGTCTTCAACTTAGTCACAATTGTATAACTAGAGCCACAATAATAGTCGGTACTCAGGTAAATATTTGTTTACTGAAATAAAGTCATCTCCTAACTGGAAAGCACTTCAAATAGATGTGGGCTCTAATCTTAGTACTTCCACCCGATTCAACCTTAGAGCAATTAATTTCTCTTTTTGTCTTGCTTTCTTTATGTTTAGAGTGAAAGTACTGAATTCCTACTTCCTAGAGGTGGTGGAAGTATTTCTATAAGGATACCATAAAGTGGCCAATACAGTACTTAGCATCTAGGAGGCCTTTAATTAATGATAACTACTATTATCATTGCTCTTCAGGCCCCCCACTCCATTACTCTTAATGATGTTCTAGCTTGTGGAAGTTAAATTCTGTGCAACCACAAATAGAGACACATTTGTCACATCTTGTCAGAAAAGGTTTAATAAAATTCTAGTCAAGGATATAGGATCCATGTGCTTTGGACTTCATTTTTAATATGCTTCAGTCGTACCACCTCTGAGGGGCTCATTAGCAATACTACCCCATCAGTTGCTATAGGCATCAAACTAAAGACAGATTATTTTTTATCCTCATTCCTATTTCATCCTCCCTTTTGCTCCTTCCCAGAGTGTATAGAAAAGGGCATTTTCTCTGCTCTTAAAGAATTTTACAGCACTCCACTACCTCTTTTCCATCACAGGAAAGTGAACTGGCCTTATCCTATAGCTATGTAATGCTACAGTCCAAAAGCTTAAGCTTAATTCACTCATTAGTGAGAAATGCCCTACCTGGAAAAAAGATAATGGAGATCTAATGTATATGCTGCATAGCTTCCCAATAGAGTATTCCTTTTAAAAAAGAAATAATTAGATGAATAAATTAGATTTTAAGCACTGATCTACCTATATACCCCAAAGAATATGTAATTAGAAATTTAAGCAGTCAGCCAGATATCATTAAGTCATTAGAGACATTTCTATCAGAATCCAATAGCATTACCAAAATGTTAATTATCTAAAACCATTTCAAAATCCTTAAACATTGTAAAGTGTACATAAGGTTGATTGAACAAGCCAATTTAGATAAATGTGTCAGGTAAATAATGCTGTACTTATGGAAAGTGCATGCTGTACTCGTTATTAGGTTAACTTTGTATTTAAAAACCATGCCAAAGGATGATGGAAATGGAATAGCGATGAGTCATTTACCCTCAAGAAAACATCCTTCTCTTAAAAAAGTAACAGTCACCTAATGATGATATTGTGCTAGGTAATAAGGGAAAATAAACTACAGACTTTCTCCTTAAACGACCTGCCTCCAAATGCAGTCACACTGGGGTGAAGGCTTCAACAAATGAATTTGGGGAGAGGAGGCACAACTTAGTCCACATCATATGGATATTCAAAATGACCAAATGGTGCATAAATAGTTTTAACTTTTATGCTTTTAAGAAATTGACATCTGAGAAACGATGACTGGAGAGTCATGCATATGAAAGATTGAAGTACATAGAAAAATAAAACTCAGCCACATTTGGAACTAGATATTTTATTTATGGAGGATTAGAAATTGTTTGCCAGCTGCTCTCTTTATTTTCATTTTTACATCTAAAAGTATAGTTTTTTGTTCTAATATGTCAATAAATCCTAGATTAATTCTAAATTGTGTGAACCTCTGGGAAATCAACCTGTCTAGACATGTTCACAGATTGGTTGGATGAGTCTATAGGAGTCTATAAGAATCCTATTTACATAAGGAACCAAGGAGTATCTTGGGTTGGAGAACACATTCTAAGAGTAGTCATGGGCCATAAGCTTAAACCGTTTAAAAGAATAAAAAGGTCTTATTATTTCAAGAGAAGCATATGATAATTCAATCAGAATTATCCATCAGCCTCACCTACATGAATTTAGGCTTGATAGTTATGATACATTCAAATGTATCAAATTTGGAAAAGGTGAGTTCCCAGTGTATCCCCTAATGACATTCAGAAGAAAGAGAAATTGTTCTCAAGAGAAACTGTTCTCAGTACAGAGACCAGCATCATTTAGGAAACTCTGATATCAGCAAGAGTGATCTTACAGAAAAAGGAAGAAAATCACAGATATCAGGCGGTGAATGCCTTGATATATCTGTAGTTGGTATAACCAAATGCCTCAGTTTGTTGGAAACAGTTCTGATTTACCTGAGTTAATAGTACCTGACTGACAGACTAGTTATTAATGAGCCCTTTTGTAGTCTCCAAAATTTCCCATTTTGGTGATCAATTACAGGGTAACCAACCCTAGGAGTGGGGAAATTTGGAGGAAACTGTAAAGTACCTCAGCAAGATCAGGCCAGAGTAAAATGTAAACTGTGCTTTCTGGAATTATGGCATTATATTGTATTATACTTAGTACTATATTTATAGTATAGGTTTAAGGTACTCTCAGTCATGTTAACTGGCTAATTAGTAAGTTCCACTAAAAGGAACAGAAAGTTCTATAGTTTCATGATTACTTTGTGTATGTGTCTGGGCCAATATTCTTTCCCTAAAAACTTCAGTTCTAAGCACATTCTCTTCTTGGACCTACTAATAAAGCTGCTGGATTTTTCTGGGAGAAAAAGGTGACAATAATTGGAAATCAGTTTTGTTCACTGGAAGGAAGAGACCCTCCTAACATCTGCATGGGTTAACTTTGGGCACATCATGTAGAAACTTACCGACTCCAGGAAAAAGTAGAGAGGGTTTCAGACACTCCAGACAAAATGGGAATTAGAAAATGTATCCTTTATTATGTGAGATACATGGCAGGGATCTAAGGTCTAGATTTATCTTATTTCTGAGATGAATTAAAGATACGAGCTACACTATGTCTGAAAATCCCCCCTAGTGCAAATGAGGTTTCACTAGAATCAGAATTACACTTGTCACCTACTGAGACTATTTGGTGTTAGATATTTTGAATAAACTCCAGAGAAATCAAGTCCTTATGCACTATTAGTCTTATTGGAGTTTCTAATTCTGGCACTATTATAATTTGGGGCTGGATCATTCTTTTTGTAAGGGCTGTCCTATGCTTTGTAGGGTTTTTAGGAGCATCCTTGGTCTCTATCCACAAGATTCCAGTAGCACACTCCTTTCACCCCTTAACTACTTTGGAAATAGACAAACTTCCCCAAGGTTGGAGAGGATGCGGAGGGGGGAAACACTGCCCCAGCCTGAGATCTACAGTCTTAGACAATAATGTTATGGATTCTTGAAATGGGACTCCATGTACATGCATTCCTGAAAGCAAAATTTAGAAGTCTCAAACACAACTCACTTGTGTAGACACGGCCTCACTGTCTGGGCTTAAAGCCAGAATTAAAATTAAGTACCTCCCAATTCCCTAAGACAATCAGGAAACACATTTTTCTACCTCCCTTTCCTCTACCCTGACACCATTTCTTTTGGACAATTAAACTACAGTACTTTAGGCTCCTGAGAGGAAAGCTGCTGTGTAAATGCAGAGTAATAACGGATAGTGGCCAAGCAAAATAAAAGAAACTACACTAAAAAGCTAACTGTCTGAATTGAGAAGTCGATGCTCATTAATGAATATTCATGGCATATTTTCATACTAATACACTGAATTAACACCAGACTCCTGCTAGCAGATTAATTTAAAGCCAAAAGAGACATATATTTTTGAAGCTAGAGACATTGATCTTGTAATGATGATCTATAACAATAACTGCATTTCTACCATAGAAGGTGAACGATATTATAATCTTGAACTGATGAATGCCGATGGTGTGGCTAGATGCACACTTATTAATTTGATTTGCTTTAATGGAATTTTTCCCCTACGGGACCCAGTAATAAGCAGAAAATTTATAACACATTAAAAAATAGTTATTCTTAAGATTACTTTTATCACAGGAAACACAATCACTGACTATACTTCAGTATCATCATAAATATTCAAATACTAATATATTGCTGCCCAGTGGGAATTTGAGACCTTGGTGATGAAATGCACATTGTTGAACTGGAAGTTTCATTAATTCCAAGGAGAAAGAAAAATGTGGTATGTCTCCCCTGAAAAGACTAATCTTATTTAATTAGTCGTTGGGTTGTAGGCTTGATTTCACTGTGAAAGGTAATAGGATAAGTAGTTAATAATATCACAAATGTACCTAGTTAATTTATTCGATAATCTAGCTGAGTTGACTAACTGATTTAAGGCTAGTGCCTTAATACTGATAAAATGTAATAATAAACAATATTAACTTGGAATAGAAGGCTAAGTGAGCACATATGAATTTCTCTTGTGTCCAGTAGCCCTCCGTCTTCCCACTACTCATATGTTTGTCCCAGCCATTGAAACAGTCTGACTTGATCACATGCTGGCTTCATCCTCATTTATCCATTTAAATGCTAATCTTTTAGCTTGGAAGACTGTATCCCATCTTTGATAACCTTTTACTCATTAAATAGCCTTTACACAAGGTGTACAGTGTCTAACCATATTAGGTTGTCTATATATTTTTATTTGATTGCAAACTACTCCTACACAACTTCTAGAAATAAGCATTAGTATACATTTTTCCAAGTTAAAAATTTTCAGTTGTTGCTAACTATAAGATTGTACCCATTATAGTCAACAAAATAACAAAGACCTTTTTTACTAATTTTACTGGTGGCACATTGATTTTCTAATAGATTCTAGAGCTGTCAGTGATGACCTGTACGATAGTGGTATTTCTCCTTTACATGACTTTATATCTCACCCTAACTGATTTGCAAGATAGGGTTATAAACCAGGCATGCCAGAATCCTAGGTGCTAAATTTTATAAAATAGACTCACACAGTTAGAGTTTTGTGGCTTTCTAATCAATGTGAACATTTTATTACTAATGTATATTGTCTTTAGAAATAAATTGTAAAATGAGTCAGTATGCAGTTGTAAATACTCAGAATGTTACCTTGTGATGATAATAGCCTGCATAGCCCCTGTATGCCAAAGGTCATTGTGTAATTAATACCATTTTGCTTTTCTTCTTCTTTTCTTTTTCTCTCCCTCTCTTGATTATTATTTCCCTATCAAGTTAATCAAACAGACAAAACTTTACTCTCTTCTGCATATGCTTTTTGGAAACACCTAAGAACATAGACAGACTATACACCCACAGGAGATGAAACACCCAGCTCCAAGACATACCTAAATATTTTTATTGGAAGAGCAAATATTTACTAAGACTGTTCCTCCAACTCAGAGTGTTATTCAAAGCATGGCCCACAGACCATGTCTTCCAGACTTATATGGAATAATTGTTAAAATAGGTATGTTTTTAAATCTCCCCCAGAATCAGAATCACTTGAAGGACAGACATTTAAAATTGATTTCTCAGATGAATTCCTTGCACACCAAATTTGGAAGATCACTAAGACAAGCTATAACATTCTGTTGGATATAAAGCATTTCTAAACGAAAACATGTTTCTGAGATGGGCAATATGAGCCCAACACCATATTTAAAAATATACATATATTCTTCTAAAATAGTATATATTTTTTGCCTTGCACATTGTAAACCTGTGAAAGCATGGACAAAAATGCCCACAAAACTTTCAGGATAGTATGTCAGAATTAGGGAAATGCTGGCAAAGTTACAAGCATGACAGTGCAAAGACTATCAACATTGTCATGATATAGACATCTTTCTGTCTTGATTCAAAAAATTAAAAAACAACTCTGTGAACCAGGCAGCACAGGTATTTTTATTCCCATTTTTCAGGTAAGGCAGCTAAGGGACTAAGAGTTTAAATTAATTATATACCCATTTCCTAATTCAATGTGCCCACACATCATACACACTGGATTTTACGATCACTCTTATTTGCTTCTGTGTCATTTAAATGGAAAGCTGAGTAGGAAGTAGGTTTGTTCTTTCTTTCCATTTCTTTTCCTTTTCCTTCCCTTCCCCTTTCTCCTTCCCTCCCTCTCTCTATCCTTCTTCCTTCCTTTCTCTCTCTCTCTTTCTTTTCAATATACTTTCCTCTATCCTTCATTGCCTTGTAAAAGGATTAAGGTTTCTGCATTCACAAAATAATGACAGGACTAGTAAGCATTACTACATTTAAGAACCTTCAGGATTATAAGATAGGAGGATAAAAGAAAAGAAATTAAGGCCAAAGGGAAGCTAGAATTTCTTTTTTTTTAAATAAGAGACTTAGAAAAAACATTTCCCTGTTCCTAAAACTACAACTTCTTACCAAGCTGCTATTAATTTTAAACTTACCTGAGCCATTTTAAACATATAAATCCATCCAATTAAAAAAGGAACCATGGGGGCACCTGGGTGGCTCAGTGGGTTAAGCCTCTGCCTTCGGTTCAGGTCGTGATCTCAGGGTCCTGGGATCGAGTCCCGCACCGGGCTCTCTGCTCAGCAGGGAGCCTGCTTCTCTCTCTCTGCCTGCCTCTCCGTCTACTTGTGATCTCTCTCTGTCAAATAAATAAATAAAATCTTTAAAAATAAAAAGGAACCATGTTTTCTTATTTATTTTTCTTTTGCCTTTAATAATTTGTCTAACAAGTACAACTACACATTCAAAATTATGCTAGTTTTATTTTATCCAAAATTTCTAGGTGTTTTATCATAGGAGTATTTATGAAAATATACAAGATACCAGTTTGAAAAGAGTAGGTGATAGAACAAAGTTTCTTTGCCTATATAATTATAAATATATACTAAATTGGTTGTTTCAAATGTTTTACATTAAGGTATTAATTTTGCCTTCATCCCTGCTTAATCTTCATTTACAGCCAACTCTTGTGTAGGAATGGTAAAAAGGCAGAGTCATCAATCATTCCAGAATTCCAGAAATTAAAAGGTCTCCCAGTCAGTAACTGCCTCTGAGGTCAGCATGAAACTGTATACTGTAGGCATCTACTAGGGTGGGAAAGGCTAATATTTAGCTTCAGTGTCAGTGAACACTGGCTATCTTAGTGCCTGAGGAAATCACACATTTGCTTATTTCTCTGGATGAGAAGCAGACAATTATCTTGGGATGTTTATTTTGGGGAATGAAGAGCAGGGAAGATTCTGCTTTTGCTGCTGGTAGCAATATAAAGGAATACCTCCCTCGGCCCACAGAAAAATACAGTGTAATGGAGGGATTTTCTAAAAGATGCTCTAGACAAGGGGAAGTTTCTCTAGAAATTCTCTAGAAAGGGGGAAAGCAAGGAAGATAATAGCTATTTGGTGAAGGTTTGTTCATTTATTTATTTTTATTTTTTGAAATGAGTTTTTTATTTAGTATTTCATATTGACAAGTACAGAGTGCTAAGATTCTTAAGTGTGTTAAACTTTCTGAAGTAGAATTATATTTAAAAAAAAAACTCCATAGATTTAAAGTATGCAATTTTATGAGTCTTGATATAGGTACATATCCTAAAACCATCACTGTAATTAAAATAATGTCCATATATCTATCATCCTCCAATGATGTTTCTTGCTTGTTTTATGATACATAGTTAGCTTGTTTGCTCCTACAGATCCATTCTTCCTTTGCTCAGGGAGAAGGTGATCTCTACAATAAAATAATTTCTTGACTTTGCTGATACGTATTGGTGGGAGCCCAAAATAGAGGTTGATCTAAGATAGATTTTTAAATAGCCAAAATGGAAAGTTCCCAGGACTTTCTTGGAGGAGAGAGGTTATACCCTGAAAATTTACAGGACGTTGCCAATCTGTGTTGACAAAAGCCTGAGCAGCATGGGTGGGAGTAAGCTCTAAGAGTGACAGAGCAAAGGGATGACATGAAGGTCTTAAGTGGACTGAATCCACTGACATGAATATACTCTCTAAGGATCTGCAATTTAAAGGATTGCTCTGATCACCTGTAAGCAGTGTTGATATTCTGGATCTTCTACCAGATCAATGAGGTCAAATGCTGGAATTTTGTTGGTGTACTGTTGAGAAAAGCAGGAAGAAGTCAGGAGGCAGCCGGAAGCAGCAGTGCTAAAACGAATCTGTGATGTGGGGTCTTCTCAGCCATCCCAAACTGTGCTTGCTGGGAGAGACAGGAATTCACTGCCTTCATCACAACATTCCAAATACAATGGCAAGGGAGTCACCAGCAAAACCTGAAGATCTCCGAGGGGACTGTCTTTCATTGCAGGGGATAATGGTGGGAGATGGTGAAGAGTGACAGGAGCAGATGCCTTAATAAGCGGGGACAAAGTACCTGTAATTCACACAGTAAACCACAGAGACAAGATGGTCATTAGAGAATGTGACTCTCAGGAATATGTGGTGATGGATAGTTGATCAGGTGTGCCTAGAAATTTAAGTGTTGGGCAGACTAATGAGGAAAAAAATCTGTATTTAGTTAGTTGCTACAATAAAGAGTCATGGTCTTTTTTTCTTAGCTACAAGCCTTCGACTTAAATGTTGGACTCTAAGTCCCTAGACTGAGAGAGAGTCTGTAGCCCTCGAGCCTGTGGAGAATGACCCTGAAAGAGTCTCAGATGTGTGCCCTGCATCCTCTCCCCTCAGACTCAACTTTCCCCCAAAGGTTCCCAAAGCTGTAGACATCTATCAATGTGATCATACTCTAGAAAAAGGAAAATACTACAATTTCTGGGGACTTTTATATAATACCTCTGAACATATGCTACCTTCCAAGGACCAGAAAAGCTTGTGGCCCACCCATCAGTTGGAGTAGGAGCTTTGGGGGTCTGGGGATAGAAAGTGCCTTGGTATAAATTTAACAGTTTGTTCACTGGGACCATAGACTCATCCTGTACTTACATCCCTAGTCCCAGATTATAGAATGGAAATAGATCTATTAGCACCTGGTGGAACTCCCAATTCGATTTTCTGAACATAGAACTGAAGGTTATTAGGAAAGAAAGGACCAATTAGCTGTCTTTGGAACTATATCCTTTCTCAGAGTAAACCACAGACAATACCACACCCATGGAGGAGATTGGAGAGATAAGTAATTTCATGAAGCCCTAGATAGTGGCAGGGTTGGCAATTCCAATCATTGCTCATTTTACTAGCCTCTTTGGCTTCTATGAAAGCCAGATTGGTCATGGAGACTGACAGATTTTCACAAACTCCATCAGATAAAGATGGCAACTGCAGATTTGACTCTGTAGATGGTTTTTCTGCTGGACAAATCCATCAGTTACCTGGTCCCCCAGAGAATCAAGCCTGGTCAGTTCACTGGTTGGGAAGGAGCATGAAAATGGGGTGCAAGCCCCTACCTCCATGATGCTTGTGTCTGAAAGGGGAGAGATGATACAAGAAAATCCACCAGCACCCCAGGCCTCACACTAAGCATGAGCTAACAGCAGCCAGGCCACTGTGAAGTAATCTGGAGCCAGCTCCACTGGCTAGACAGTCTCAGCTTCCCATACAACTGGCCTGGCAGGAGAGGTGCACCCACTTCTGGGTATAAATCCTAGTTACCTCAGTCTCTGTTGTCATCTCTATAATTTTATGTCAATTAATTTTGAAATTTAAATGACATGGACAAATTTCTTCAAAGAAAAATGGAAGATCTGACTACAATGATCACCACTAAAGTTTCCATACTCAAATATCCAAAAAACTTCTTTCCTCTCTCTCCCATCTTAGCAAGACAAGTTACTTTACTTTTATATCTGGAATGGCCTCACTTTTGGAGTAACTGTGATATTCTCTTTCAAGCATCCAAGTATCCTACTAACTAACTAAGTAGTAATCCTACTACTACTACTAACCCTTATTCCAGAATATTTCCAGTTTCATTGAGGGAGGATTCTGCTTTCTGGGTTAAGATACAACTAACTTAGCTAGGAGAAAAGAGGACTCCTAAATGCTAACATTTCTTCCAGGAAAGACGCGTGTTGCGGCAGACATGGCTCATTGTTCAGAAAAATTTGTTTTCTCTTCTTTCTGAGTGCCTTGCATTAGATAGAACCAAATAAGTGTGTCCTATGGAGTAAAGATTTATTAACTTCTACTACATATTGAGCAAGCAAGGGAATAACCTCTCAGGGGAGATGGACACCCAGGGATAAACTGATGACCAGACATGGAATTTAAGCTTCAGAGCCCCTCACTTTCTGTAGACTCCTTCCAAGAAAGGCTCTATCAATATTTGACATGACCATACATTGTTGTAAAATTCACAATAGTATTTGTAGTCTACTTTTGAACGACCGCACTTCTTCACAAAATTGCAGAGATTACAGTCATTCTTGGCCTGCATATTCCTATGGACACACTCCATGAATTTGTTAATTAAGATAATCACTTTCGGGGCGCCTGGGTGGCTCAGTGGGTTAGGCCGCTGCCTTCGGCTCGGGTCATGATCTCAGGGTCCTGGGATCTAGCCCCACATCGGGCTCTCTGCTCAGCAGGGAGCCTGCTTCCTCCTGTCTCTCTGCCTGCCTCTCTGCCTGCTTGTGATCTCTCTCTGTCAAATAAATAAATAAAATCTTAAAAAAAAAAAAAGATAATCACTTTCAATTGTTTTAGGAGAAGGTATATGAGTTTTGTATCTTTATCAGATTTGAGTTCCTATCTCTTTGCAGCTTTGCCTGGCTTCCTGTGCAACCACAGACTTTTTGAAAAAGCAAAAATAGTTGAAAAAGATGGGTTTTGTGCTTGGTATTCAGAATACATCGTGAAAAGGGACCATCAAAAACTTTTGCCATTTGTCCTCCACTTCCAGTGGTGGGCTTCTCTCTCTTAGGAGGAGTCTTGTGCAACAGAAGCTGTAAGGCAGCCTGGACATATTCTGTAACTAATGTAGTGGTGGGTAAACATACTTATCAGGGCCAGCACAGACTTACAACTGTCTCTTTCAGTTTTGTCAGGGAAAGCAATTTACTTATGGAAATCTGCTAGGGATGTTTGAATTTCTGCATGAGAATATTAATAAAGCGGAGCATACAGAGCCAAATTCATGTTAAGAGAGACTAGGCAGAAAAAGATACTGAATCAAGGGCAAGCTGAATAAGCCAATGACTACACAGACACTGAGGATTCCCTTGTCTCCTTTGGAGTCTCTTTGGCTATAGCATTGAAAGAGTCATAACTATGTCTTCATATTTATATTGTGACATTTATGGGCAGGTTCACTATTTTATGACAGTATCTGTCTTTTCCTGCAAGTTAAGTCATAATGCTCCCCAAAATGTAAGAAGCCAAGAACACACAGAATTAATAGTACAAGGCTATCTTGGTTATTGGCCATTCATCAGAGGTTAGAATCCAAAATACAGTTAATACAATAAGGTGAGGGCGCCTGGGTGGCTCAGTTGGTTAAGCGACTGCCTTCGGCTCAGGTCATGATCCTGGAGTCCTGGGATCGAGTCCCACATCGGGCTCCCTGCTTGGCAGGGAGTCTGCTTCTCCCTCTGACCCTACCCCTTCTCATACTTTCTCTCTCTCTCAAATAAACAAATAAAATCTTTAAAAAAAAATACAATAAGGTGAGATCAACAATCAGACTCTGAAAATAGCTTTGCAAAACTTGAGCCTTGAAGCTCAAGGTGGTGATTAAATCACCACGTCCTTAAGTAGTTGTATTAAACAGAATAATGAGTCCACAAAGATATCTATGTCCTAATCCCTAGAACCTTTGACTATATTACCTCACATGGTAAAAGGGACTTTATAGATGTGATTAAATTAAAGGATCTTGAGATGGAGTGATTATAGTGGAAGAAGCTATATTATATATCTAGGTAGGCCCAGTGTAATCACACGAGATCTTAGAAGAGGAGGGTCAAAGTTGGACAAAGAGATGTGACACAGGAAGGAGAAGCTGGGTTGATATAATTGCTGAAAGAGGTCCAAGAGCCAAGGGGCTGGCAACCTCTAAGAACTGGTAAAGGAGAAGAAATTAATTTTTCTCTGGAGCCTCCAGAAGGAAAGTGTTCTGATAACATTTTGATATTGGCCCCATTTCATTCATTTAGGACTTCTGACCTCCAGAGCTATAAAACAGATTTGTGTTGTTTTAAGCTAACCTTATGGTAATTTGTTACAGCAGTAATTGGACACTAATACAGTAGTTTCACAACCTATAATTACCATTGGCTTAGGTGGCAGGTATTCAAACTCACACTTCATAGAAATATTTATAGAATATTTCTCATTCATTAAAATACTCTTCTTTTATTTTCTAAGAATTCTGGCTAATAGGGATGCCTGGGGGGTTCAGTTGGTTAAACATATGCCTTCAGCTCAGGTCATGATCCCAGGGTCGTGGGATCGAGTTCCACATCGAGCTCCTTGCTCAGTGGGGAGCCTTCTTCTCCCCTGCCTGCTGTTCTCCCTACTTGTGTGATCTCTCTCTCTGGTAAATAAATAAATAAAATCTTAAAAAATATATATATATAGCTAATAGCTGAATGTTATTGAATATAATTAATAAGAAACAAAATTAAGTGACTAATAATAATAAGACATGCTTAGAAACCCTGAAAGGCACTTTGTCAATCTTTAAAGTACACAACAGAATTGAACAATATATGCATATATAATTCACATTGTATGGAATTTAATAGTAAACAAAAATGAAAGATAAGTGTGATCCTACAATATAACTTTTATACTAAAATGGAAAATAATATATGATTATGTCATTGACCCATTTTCTGGCTTAATAAAAATTTAAATAAAAATTCATTCTAAAAATTAAATGGCTGGAGGAAAATGAGTGAAACAAAAATTCAACAGAAATGATTTTAGATACCAAAATAATTTTTACACACACACATATACTCTTTCATATATATGTATATTACATATTACATACATGTACATGTATATTACATATACATATATACATATATGTGTGTAATTTTAGAACTAGTACAAAAACAAAAAAGGAGAAAAGCAAAAATAAAACTATAGAAGTCTCCAGATTCAGGGAAATCTCAATTTCTATTAAAATAACAACGTATTTCAGTGGAATTTTGAGCTAAGTTTTCAATTTGTTGTACTTTAATTCCTGTTGCCTTTAGACATTTAACAAGGAAGAAAAATATATCTGAAAAGGTCAGGAAAAATTACATTTAATCTTCAGATTAAAAAATGTGATGAAAAAATTCACATTGACCTAGTACGGCCACAAAGATATGATACTTTACTGAAGAAGTAGCAAAATGGTGAGCACAGTAAATAAACTTCCTGAACAGAGATCAGGAACTGATTCAGAAATTCCTTCTCACGAAACCTTCACAGAAGTGCTGTTTAAAATGATGCACATTTTTATAAGCAGCCAGATTTAAAAGGCAGGCATGTTGTAAGAATTAATTCCCTTAATCTGAAAGGATTTTTAATCAGTTTATAAAATCAGTTTAATAGGCTTCTTCTTTATTGACATCTATAAGATTTGCCACCTTTTCTAAATCCCCAGAGTCAAATATCCAGACTAAATTTAGCTAATCCAACTCTTTGATGTCTTTTAGTTATGCCAACCTCCTCCAAAATTATTTTCTTCTGCTAGTAATTCAAATTATTAGGCTCCAAATCATAAACTTCGTTCAACGTTTAGATTATTTAAGTTGTTTACTCAATTCCAACCTTGCTTACAACACTCCGTGGATCATAGGCACCTTTCCCATTTTCATCATGCATTTCAAGTTATCCTCGATAGCCCATCAAGAACAGCATTTTAAAAACATTCCAGACTTGACTGCCCACTACATGAGCTCTAATTAAGCACATTGTCTTTCAGCTTGATTTGTTTTATATTACTTGATATTATGGAAAGGCATTGGGAAATTCACAACATCTAAAACGATAATCCTGATTACTACACATAATGGATTTTCCTCTCATGGACAACAGATGGGATAAGCAGATTTTGCCTATTATCTATTGTTCTTAAGCAAAGTTTCCAGTTCTAGTGATTGGTGTGCACCTACAAGCAGTATCTACAAAAACTCTGCTTAAATATTTTTGCTTAGAAACCATTAATTTTTTTCTATTTCATTTTTTTTAAGATTTTATTTATTTATTTGACAGACAGAGAGTACAAGTAGGCAGAGAAGCAGGCAGAGAGAGAGGAGGAAGCAGGCTCCCCGCCGAGCAGAGATCCCGAGGTGGGGCTCGAACCCAGGACCCTGGGATCATGACCTGAGCCACAGGCAGAGGCTTTAACCCACTGAGCCACCCAGGCGCCCCTCTCTTTCATTTTTATAAACAGTGAAAGACTTGTCTATCAACATGCCAAATAATATAAGAAGTGTAATGGAAATTCACTACAGGATCACTATTTCTACCATGAGAAGAGTTATTAAAAACAACCTTTCTTTTCCCGCACTTACTGCATCTCCCACTCACCATCCTCCCACACACAATTACACAAACATCTTTCCCCTGAGTTCCAGACCATGGTTGCTAGGGATAACATGTATGTTCTGTTTATTTTAGTATGTCTCTAAGTACTTAATATAGGACCATACACCCACTAGGTACTTAGTAAAAACTTGCTGTGAAATGCCATTCAAGAACAAATATTAAGTAAGACAATTAAATAATTAGAATGATTTTTAGATTCTCCTGAATCTTACATTGGAATTACAAAAGTAACCCATGCCTATTATTAAAAAAAAAAATAAAAACATGTAAAAAAGCAAAGTAAGAGTCAAATAAAAGAATCCATTTTTAGGGCAGCAAAATATTTTGCAAGATAATTCCAAAAGAGTAAATCCTCAGATGATTTTTCAAAATCATGGCAAATTTTTAAAAGTATAAATCATGTATAAGAATACAGCAGTGAATTTAATTAACATCAAAAAAGTTTAATGTAGTGGTCATTGTAGATCAAGAATGCTTCTTTTTAATGCTGACACAAAAAGGAATGAGAGCCTGTCTACAATGGAGAGCCTCACAAACACAGCAGAAGGGTCAGACACAGTGATAAATGGTGTTGTAGACAGATACACAGAGTGCTATGGTAAGCACAGCTAAATATGTCAGGGCACACAGCTGTTTCACTGCTTTGTTTAGTGTAAGCGTTTGTATTTTTAGTGCCTCCTTTTCAGAAATAAATGCACGAATCTACTCTGAATTTCTCTAAGTATTTATCTGAAATTAGAACTACAGCTCAAGAATCACATTATTCTCCTACTCACATTGCTTCATTCTCTGACCCCTGTCCTCCACCAGCTTCTGAAGAAATACTCAAACATGAAACACAAGGTTTTTCTAAGACCTTTATGAACTCCATAGGAAAAATACCATAACTGACTGATTAGTAAGATTTAACAGTCAGGAGGACATTTTATAATGGTAATACTACATACCTAAGTGAGAGAACTTAAAAAGAGTGAAGAAGTATTAAAAAAAAAAAAGCAAAAAAAACCAAAACACAAAACGAAAAACAAAGCAAAAAAAATCACTAATGTTTATGGGGAAATACTACAGATTATAAATGTAAAAAATCTGCCTCACAATAGCATCCTTAACTACTCTGGTTACTAAGTCCTTTGTAATAAACACTAATTATGAAATACTCTTTGGTAATGTTTACATTAAAATAATAGAGTATTCTCAAGGGTTAATCTTGCTTTGAATAGATACAAGATAATGGGTACATGTGTATTCTTCAGAGTTGAACTGGCTTATTAGAGTCTTAGAAGAATAAGACCATTCCACATAAAGGCTAATCAAAATGACCAAGAAAGTGGTAACTACTTATTGATAAATAAAATTGGTTCAGGTATTCATTCAACAAATAGTTACTAAGGACCAACTGCATGCCATGCATTATTAGCTAGATGAAATTTGTGAACAAAATAGTCCCTGCTGTCATAGGGCTCACGTTCTAGTGGCAAGAGACAAGTAGATGGATAATATGTCATAGAGAAAAATAAAAGAGGAAAAGGGGATGGAGAGCAGGGATTTGAGGTGTTAGGAGTCACTGGTACGAGATGGTGGTAGTTTGGGCAATTGGGGAGCACTGGAGGTAAGAAAAAGTGGCCCAAGTCTAGAACAATATGTAAAGAAGACCTAGTAGGATGTTATAACTGTTGGTAATGAATTCTGAGAAAGGAGAAGTGAGGGATGACTCCCACATATTAGGCCAAGAAATCAGAAGAATTGAATTGCTTTTTATCAAGAAAGTAAAGACTGGAGGAGTTGCATAGAGAATGGGCAAAATCAGACTTGGGGTTACTTATGTTATATTTGAGATGTCTATTAGACATCCAAGCAAAAACTATGTTTACACATCTGGATACGTGAGTCTGGAATTCAGACTGGCTATTCAGACTTGATATAAGATGTTGAGGGTTCTCAGCATGCAGCTGGGAGACTGCATAAAATTACCTAGGGAGTGATTAAAAACAAGGAAAACACCTAAGAACTCAGTACCGAGACACAATAATGTAAGAGACCTGGGAGTCAGAGGGGGAAATGAAAAAAAGACTAGTGAATAGGATGTTAAAATTAAACAATAATATATTCACAAGTAGGCTCTAGACCCTGTGTGGCATACAGATAGATCATTGAAAACCAGCCCTATGACACTTAACTACTTAGCAACCTCAAGGTTACTGAAGAACTAAGTTGATCCTGAGAGGAGGATCCTCCCAATCCTAGGGAAAGGGTGTTTAATGGGATTCTTGAAGAGTATATATGTATCCCGTTGGCTGACATAACCGCCCATCTGGGAGGTCTAGTGAGTAAAATACAGGTGGACTAGCTGCTTTTATCATGGAACAAAAGAGCAGTGGCAATTTTTTGGGGGGGTGGGGGGGTGGGGGACACAAACCTGAAAATATTCTCCCAACAGGGATTATGAATGCATCTCATGGACCTGATGTGAGTCATTTGCGTGAGGGGAAGATTATGATTCTCAAGTCCTGTCAAAGGGGGCTTCATGGTGAGGCATTAAATCTTAATTTAAAAAAAAAAAAAAGAAAGTGTCACTAGGATAGAAGGAATAATAGATAGCCATAATAATAACGTCATTAGGATAGAAAGAGTAATAAACAAAGCAGAAACTCTTGATTCTTGTATAGTGAATAGCAGATGAGAGATTCCCTTTGTCAGGGAGCCTTCTGAAAAATCTATGGCAAATATCTGTGGGAGAATGAGTCAATGTCAAACTCCTAGGGACTGCAAAAGCCTCAACTTTTAATCAAATTTAGAATTTCGATAATGATCTAAGATTGGCCATTTTAATTAATAAAGCAAGACTACTTTTGTGACTCCAAAGGACTAGAGACTTATTCTGTAAGAGACAGGTGATAGGGGCGCCTGTGGGGCATAGTCTATTAAGTGTCAGACTCTTGATTTCGGCTTAGGTCGTGATCTCAGGGCCCTGGTTTGAGTCCCAGATCAAGCCCCTCCCTACTGTGGAGATTGGCTCTGGGCTCAGCACAGAGTCTGCTTTAAAGATTCCCTCGTCCTCTCCTTCTGCCCCTCCCCTCCCCTCTCAAAAATAAATAAATTAAAAAATCTTAAGAGCAAAGTGCACTTTTTTGGGGGGGGGGCAACTTTTCTTCATCTTGCCTGCTGGATAGGCTTGAGACTCTATGTTTTATTAGGAAATGACAAACTTCTTGTTCAAAATGTACTAAAATTTTAACAAAATATTATGTACCTAATACTTTAACAAAACCTAGTACTTTAACAAATTACCTAATAATTTAATTATAAGCAACAAATAAACAATTTAGTTAATCATGATCAAGTGTGTCTTAGTAAACTCACTAAATCCTTATCTAAAATTGTTCAGGACACCAGTGACAATTCTATTTTTTCTACTCAACAATCTATATTTAATACAAGCCATTTTATGTTCAGAAAGAGGTCCCAGAGCCATTTATTATATATTAAGCTCTGTACTTCCTAGTATTAAAAAGTTAATATGTTCAAATATTTTTACTTAGAATTTCTATGGAAAAATATTCTGTGATCTCAATTTTCAAAGGCTATTGCTCTCAACACCAGTTTCACATTAGAATCTCTCAAGAGCTTTAAAACTGTGCCACTCTGAATTCAAATATTTGGGATGGGGTACATCGGTTACATAGTTTTGTAGAACAAACCATCTTAAAATTTAAGGGCTTAAAACAACAAGAATTTATTTGCTAATTTTTCTGCAGCTGGGCCTAGATTTACCTGGATGGTTCTTTTGGGGTAAAGCAAAATATCAGGAAGTCAAAGAGTTGCCAAGAAAACATTGTTTCAACCGATGCCTAGACAAATACAGGTTCCAAAACCAGGAAAGGAGCTTGGGAAAATTTAAGCTGCAGGCTGAAACAGAGAGAACCAAGATCTACAAAGTAACCTTCAAATCAGCTACCAGAGTTCGAATGTAGCCTATAATAATTTAATTTCATTATAGAACAATACAGCAATACAGAAACTAGAATTTCTAATGATCTCAAATTATCTAAGAGGTTGTTCATTCCCACAGAAGAGAAGAAACACACACACACACACATACACACACACAGAGTATCTGGAACAGAATAGAAAACAACTGCTTCAATATTACCGTGGATGGCTTTTCTAAGACTGTGGAGAACAAGCATGATTACTTAGGAAATATTAATTCAAAAGTGTTGGGCCATGCCACTCTTTCTAGAAGAGCTCATACATTTGCAAAGCATGTATTTTGATTTTAGATATTTCCCTGTTTAAATCTGTTTTCTCTCGCTTGACTATCAGAACCAAATAGCTTGTTTTCGGAATCAATTACATTAATAAAATATTTTGCAGTTTTGTTAATTAGATATGTAAGAGATGAAAAACAATTGCATAACTACAATTTCATAAGTGTTGAATTTCAATAATGTTGAGGAAGTAATCTCTTTTTCTCTTGAAAAACAATCTACACTTGTTATGAAGAATCATTATATCATGTTTCTAGGAACTATCAAATTTCATTAATCAAGAATATCATATTGCTACTTGACCACTATTTTTGCTGAGAAAAATTTTTGTAATATAACTTGGATGACTAGGTTATTAGCAGTAAGTAGTCATTTTGACTCAGTATCTTGTTCTTTGTAAGACATGGATTTATTATAGAAGAATCCATGAATTATATAGATATTTTCTTGTATAAACCATATTTTTAAAAAAGTATGTTTTTCCATTCCCCTATTTATTATACTAAAGGATTACTGGTTCATACAAAATGAATATTTTCTTTTGGGTGTGTTTATATGAAAGCCTTTTTGTGGGTTTTCCCTAACCACATAATAGTTCAGTGGAGTATTTACTTTAAAAAAAATCAAAACATCTAGAAAGAATTATTAATATTTAAAATTGAGGAAAATAATTATACTCTTAATGTGACATTATCTGTTAAAGCCAAAAGGAAATAAAAGGAAGCCTCATATTTTGTTCTTTGTACTTACTTTGGGAAAGTTTGTAACATTGTATTTCATGAAGAAAAAAATTAGTATATCTCTCTATCCAAGGCACTTTTCAACATGAAGTTTTGGTTCATGAAGTTTCCTTAATCCCAAAATAAACTGTATAAATATTAAGCAACAATTCTTCCACTAAGTGAGTTTTAGGCAATAATTTATATGATCCTGTGAAAATCACCCAATTTTATTAAATAATAATAAAAAGGCTTTATTTTAGAATAATCTGTCTCTATATATAAAAGACTATGTTTCACCATTCCAAGTGGCATCTATATAATAAGCAACAAATGAGAAATCTATTTTTAAGGGAATAAGATACTTTGGAAAGAAGTTTATCCTAGTAGAGAAGTTTTCCAACAAAGTGATACTACGGCTTCTAAAGACTATATTATATATATATATGTATTATGTTGGGCCATTTTTTTAAGAGATTTTATTTACTTATTTGACAGAGAGATGGAGAGATCACACGTAGGCAGAGAGGCAGGCAGAGAGAGAGGGGGAAGCAGTCTCCCCACTGAGCAGAGCCCGATGCGGGACTCGATCCCAAGACCCTGAGATCATGACCCGAGCCAAAGGCAGCGGCTTAACCCACTGAGCCACCCAGGCGCCCCTGGGCCATTTTATTTAACAGACAGTTATAATCCTAAATATATTTCAACATCTTTAAGTACTATCTTCCATTTTTTTTAAAGATTTTATTTATTTATTTGACAGAGAGATCACAAGTAGGCAAAGAGGCAAGCAGAGAGAGAGGGGGAAGCAGGCTCCCTGACAAGCAGAGAACCTGATGCAGGGCTCCATCCCAGGACCGTGAGACCATGACCTGAGCCAAAGGCAGAGGCCTAACCCACTGAGCCACCCACGTGCCCCTACCTTCCATTTTTAAATAGGAGACATTATATAGTATAAAATTATGGAGAACAAAGATATTGAAGAACAGTGATGAGAACATAGATGAAATAAAAATACTGTATCTCTTATTGAAAGGATGCAAATCAATATATGGCCTTCCTAAATGCTCATAACTGTTATTTGCAATCAAGAGCATATGGTAATTTTCAAAGAAATGCTTATTGGGTCATAATAATCACTTGAATTTTAAAATACAAATTATCTCTCTGGCAAGTTTTGTTAGATGGTTGTGTCTATTTTCCCAGCAGGCTTACTTATAAAGGAAAGAACACATTTCAAGAATATGCAGGCAAAAATACAGCTATGATTCTATCTATATCAAATATACAAAAATTTTAGGGGAATTTGGAAGTTTCCATGGAAATATATCTTTGAGAAAAATGTAAAGGAAATGAATATTATAATACTAGTTTGTCAGGGGATCTGGGTGGCTCAGTAGGTTAAGTGTCTGCCTTTATCTCAGGTCATGATCCCAGGGTCCTAGGATGCAAGCCCCACACCAGGCTCTCTGCTCAGCAGGGAGTCTACTCCACCCCCCCTCCTTCTGCCTGCTGCTCCCCCTACTTGTGCTCTCTCTCTCTCTCTTTGTGTGTCAAATAAATAACTAAAATCTTTTTTAAAAATAAAAAATCAATAAAATGAAATAAATTAAAATTAGTTTGTCAAGTAGTTACTATGAGTTCATTATAGAGATTCCATAATTTAAGCATTATAGAATATATAAAAATTAAACCCAAAAATAAAGCATTATGGAATATATAGATATTCCTTGAAAATATCATTTCAAAAATGTGTCTTTGAAAAGGTATGTGTAGTTGACTAGAAAAAAAAAATGAGGGGACTTAGGGAAGAGGCAAAGTGAGTTGTTGGTTACACTGACACATCAAGTTAATGGCTTCACCATGTCTAATAACCTTTGCTCTGTAACTTTTTAGTCCTTGCCCCATTAATTCTGGACTGGCTTTGTGGTTTTGTTTAACCAAAAGAATATACTAGTGCACTGGTGTGAGAAGGAAGATGTGCTAGTTTGAGCTTGCATGCTTCCATTTACCCTCTCAAAATTCTGAACTGGCCATGAGAACAAGCCCAGGGATGGACTACTGGAGGAAGACCAAATGAAACATACTTATCATGTCAGCTGAGGTCCTTCTAAACCAGCAGGTACCTGCCAACCACAAAAGTATAAACAAGCCCATCCAAGAGCATCCGAGACGGTTCAATCAGCAGATCCACTCCACTGATCTCAGATTCTTAAAAAATTAATCGTCGTTTTAAGCCACTAAGTTTGCGGGTGGTTTATAACACAACAATATTGTGGTAATAGATAATAAACTATAAGTATCTTATTTATTATCCATGTCAAAAGTTCTGAGAGTCAAAGGGGCTACTATCAATAATTATCCTGGGAAAGAGGCATTAATTGGCACTGCTTAAGTAAAATCTGGCATATTGACATCATATTTATATAACGTTCAGTATCAGTCATTAACCAAAGCATGTTTTTTAAAAAACTTATGATGTTTATGTTTTGTTTATTTGGGTAAAGGATACAAAAAATCTAGAAAAATGAAATGAAAAAATGTCACAACCTCTCATGATACTCTCATTTAACTTTCAGCTATTAGTAACACAACTCAAAATGACTTACAAAATACAGACTTTTATAATATCACCTAGAGAGTTAAGATTGGTTGGTTTACTGGCTCAAAAGTATCACCAAGGGACACCTGGGTGGCTCAGTTGGTTAAGCGGCTATCTTCGGCTCAGGTCATGATCCCAGCGTCCTGGGATCGAGTCCCACATCGGGCTCCTTGCTCGGCAGGGAACCTGCTTCTCCCTCTGCCTCTGCCTGCCTCTAGGCCTACTTGTGATCTCTCTCTCTTTCTCTCTCTCTCTCTGACAAATAAAATCTTTAAAAAAAAAAAAAAAGTATCACCAAAATAACAACCCCAAAACCAAAAAATTAAAAAAAAAAATCTCAAATCAGTTTTTGTTATAACCTTCCCTATTCAATAAGTGGCATTAATACATTTCTAATCCTCCTAATTTTTTCCTTCTTTCTCACTTTACTCTTCAGCAAAATCTGATGTCTCAACTTTTAAAATACACACAGAATCTGACTACATTATTAGATCCATTACTCTCATCTTGATCTAAGGCACCTTCTTTTCTTACTGAATTATTGCAACAGCCTTCTAACCTCTCTCTCTCTGCTTCAAACCTTTTACCTCTACAGTACTCTTAAATGTAGAGTGATCCTTTTGTACCTTAAATCAGATCGTGTCACTTCTCAACTGACTGCCTTCCCTCCCTGCCCCATTGCATTAAAGTCACATCTTCTAATGCTGTGCTGTCCATTTTAGGAGTCACTAGCAACATGTGACCATAGGTCTTGGTATGTTCATGGTCCAAAAGATGCACAAAATGCATTCTGGATTTGCACAAAATGCATTTTCTGGATTTGATAGCTCTTGTGACCAAAAAAAAAGAAAGAAAAAAGTTCAAACTATCTTATTAATAGCTTTATGTTGATTACATGGTTAGAAGATAATGTTTTATATGTGTTGAGTTAAAAAAATATATTACTAAATTAATTTGGTTTTATTTTACCTTTTTTAATGTGGCTACTGGGTACTGTAAAATTATATATAGGTCTTACAGTATATTTCTATTGAACTGGCCTATGTGATTTGGCCCCTATTACCACTCTAAATTAATCTCTTACTATGCTCCTCCCATTCATTCATGCTCTCCAAACACCCTTTTGTAATGTACTTTTGTGACCTTCCCACTTTCAGAAATAGCATGTATGAACCTATGTGGTAACTTTTTTTTTTTTAAGATTTTATTTAGTTATTTGACAGACAGAGATCACAAGTAGGCAGAGAGGCAGGCAGAGAGAGAGAGGGGAAGGGAAGCAGGCTCCCTGCTGAGCAGAGAGCCCGATGTGGGGCTCGATCCCAGGACCCTGAAACCATGACCTGAGCCGAAGGCAGAGGCTTAACCCACTGAGCCACCCAGGCGCCCCCCTATGTGGTAACTTTTAAGAGCAATTTTAAGTTTAGTGTAAGGAAATAAAATTTGTAATCTTTTTTAAGAAAAACATAACAGAATTCTTACTATAAAATCAAGTAAAAAGTAAATCTTTATTCAAATAAAAAAGAGGAGTACCTGTGTGCCTCAGTCTGTTGAGCTCCCGACTCTTAAAATCAGCTCAGGTCATGATCTCAGGGTTGTGATTTATCACTGCATCGGGCTCCACACTCAGCACTTGAGTTGCTCTCTCTTCTTTTCCCTCTGCACCTCCTCCCACTTGCACTTGTGCTCTCTTTTTCTCTCTAAATTTAAATAAATAAATAATCTTTAAAAAAAGAAGAAGAAAAAAGAAATGACAACAAATGCTAATTCTCAAAAAGTTGAAAAATACCACAAACATCAAAAACTCAACTCTAGAATAATAACATAATATTGTGGGTACCATAATTCATAACATCATATGGTCTCTGGCCGTTCATCCCTAGGTCACAACCCTCAAAATATCAGTTCCATGAGCACTAGGATTATTTCTAGAAGTCATTCCTATCTTGGGATAGGAATGACTAGCCATATAATAACCATAAATGAAAGTTACTAAGAATTATATACATATAAAAAAAAAGAATTATATACATATACCCCATCTAACTAATATCATATGTGATCATATTAAATGTGTCCTCAGCTCAGCTTCTTTTTATCTGGTTTTCCAAAAATGCCTATGGCACTTAAGACACCACCCTACAGAAACAGGAGTACTATAAAGAGGAATCTGAAATTAAGAAATAGTAATGTCACCCAATTAAAGATTAAAAAATACAATTTCTGAAAATTCTACAGAAACATGTGACCATATGACATTGCTAACTTCATGGTAAATACTTCCCTAAAGGCTTTGGGTGGCTAATGCCTTCAACTCCTTCAATTCCTTTCAAATATCATCTTCCCATTGAGGTTTATCCTGGCCATCCCATTTAAAATCACTACTATACACATATTTCCTGAGGTGCTTTACTCTGCTTTATTTTTTCCATATACCTCTGTATACTATAAAATTAACTTACTAAAGTTTTTTTTTTGTTGTTTTTTTGTTTTGTTTTGTTTTTTTAAACCTGGTTGATTGATCTTCCCAAGTATCAGTGGAATGAAAACACTATGAGAACAAGGATTTTTATAGCTTTTTTTCTGTTTTATTCCCAAAGCTGTGTATCAGGTCTAGAGCAGACTAACTACCCAATAAATGTGCATTCCATGAATGAAGAATCCTGAGCCTTTTATCTTTCTGCCCTGCCAGCCTTAGAGGTCTTCAGATTTTTTTCATGTTTGCAAGATGATGCTGCAGACATCATCTCTTCAAACAACCAGATACTGAAGAAGGACAAGGAAGTTTTTATTTTTTTCTTCAACTTTGCATTTGTCTAACTCAAGTCCTACTTTAACATTGGACATTTTCTTCACTATGCTTTTCTATTAATCATATTGTTCCTTTCCTATCATTGTGTCTTGAATGACTATGAGTTACTTTTCCTCCTTTCTTATTTTTCCTCTGTGGGTACATGTACTAAATTTATTAATTTTCCTCCAAACCCTATTTTGCTTCCCCATACATTTTTATATCTCAGCTTTAGCTGCCATAATTTTAGAAGGTTTGCAATTTGTGATCAAACTCCCTTTATAACTCCTGAGTTGCTTAAGACACAGTTTTGTGTATGGTTTTCATATAATCCGCAGATGAGTAAGAGAATTTTTTTTATTGTTTTTAATATATAGTTCTACTGCACTGTGATCAGAGAATGTGGTGAACGATACTTATCTTTTAATATCCTGGGGTGTTTCTGTGGCCTAAAAAATGGAATTTGGTCATGAATATTCCACCCACACTCATTTTTTTTTAAATATTGCTGCATTTCTTAACAAAGCACATAATTTATCCCAGTTGGATTTATTAGTCACATTAAGCTATACAGTCAAACAATCCTACCTAAAACTAAGTATCACTAAAGCAAATAAGACTGTTAAAATTGGCATCACTGGAAAATTAGAAGTTTCTGAAGGCATTAGAGAATAATTCATTTGACATCTTGTAACTAAAAAGTGCTGTATTAAGAGATTTCTTCTGTTTGTCACTTAGGAATATAAGAAAGAAGAAAAATAAATAAAATCTATTTACTTGATATTTTACCATCAGTTCATTCAGAGAGATGAGTAAGACATTTTCTACTTATACCATGCTTTTTAAAGAATAGGATGGGGGTGCCTGCATGGCTCAGCTGTTTGAGCATCTGCCTTCTGCTCAGGTCATGCATGATCCCAGGGTCCTGGGATGGGGCTCCACATTGGGCTCTTTGCTCAGTGGGGAGCCTGCTTCTCCCTCTCCCTCTAACCTGCCTCTCTCTATATATCTGTCAAATGAATAAATAAAATATTTTTTTAAAAAAGAATATGGTGAAAACTGTCACTAAACCCATTCAACAGGCAGATTTAAACATTAAGTGTGGTGTAACTGGATCAGTGTAACTTTGGTCCAAAGGATAAAAAGGAAACGGGGGCATTGGAGTGTTTCTTTTCTTTTCCCATAATTCCCAAATTATCAACCATGAAAATGTCTGAGCTTACCACACGTATATTTAAGATTTTATAATAATTTCAAGAAATAGACTCTGAACTATAGAGAATAAACTGAGGGCAGCTGGAGGGGAGGTAGGTGGGGGGATGGGTTAAGTGGGTGATGGAGATTAAGGAGGGCACTTGTGATGAGCACTGGGTGATATATCTAGGTGACTAATATTACACTGTAAGTTAAATAAAAACTTGAAAAGAAAAAATAAAAATAATATCAAGACATGTTCTGTTGTATTTCTATGTAAAAGTTTCCTCAAGGAAAGGGATGGAAAGCTACAAAAATCTATTTTTCTCTAACCCTAAATTTGATTTAATTTCTCAGTCTTTGTGATGCAGTTCTCTGTAAATGTTATATTATGTCTTATCTATTTCTGAAAAGGCAAAGCCAATACAAAGAATCTTTCTGTAGTTTGTTTTTTGTTTTATTTTGTTTTTAGCAGCATGTCACACTAAATTCTTCTGAATTCCCACTGCTTTAAAATGTGACTTCAAGATCTACTAGATTTGTAGGTGGGATGGATTTCAAGGATTTTGAACTTGAATGCATTCTGATTATTTTTCTTTCCTTAACAAAATTGCAAGGAAATCTTTCTTATAAAATGCTGTTGTAGACAGGGAGCTGGCTGGCTGCAGCTTTATATACAGCTTTGCTTTCCCTGTGGGAGATGAATAATAATTGTTTTGTTTCTAGAACATCACAGAGTAATATGAAATTTGCAGAGAATAATAAACAGAACCTAGGCTTAGCTCCTGCCTCTGAATCACCAGCCAGATCAAATGAGCACTGATGTCGTACAAAGTGAATGTAATGTTAACTCTCTGCAGTAGAAATAAAAACATTTCACCTGCTAACATATTTCAAAATGACTTTTTTATAAAGAGACGGCTTGACGATACTTTATTCATCATTATAGAAATTATTATTTATCAACAAGATTTTCTGTTGATACTTTCCTCCAAAGTTTATCATTGGGTTAAAAGAGCATGCCTGAATTTACAAATTTACATTTTTAATGAGTTTCTATTGAAGTTTAAGTGGATAATGGAATCTTAAAAATATATTTTATGAATGACAGAGGAGTGTTTCTTTTTTTTTTTTTATTTGACAGACAGAGATCACAATTAGGCAGAGAGAGAGGAGGAAGCAGGCTCCCCGCTGAGCAGAGAGCCCGATGCGGGGCTTGATCCCAGGACCCCAGGATCATGATCTGAGCTGAAGGCAGAGGCTTTAACCCACTGAGCCACCCAGGGGCCCCCAGAGGAGTGTTTCAAATCCCATGTGTGATATAGATATGCGTCATCAGGAGGTTGCTGAAACTATTTAATTTCTAGGGTTGCATTTCAGTTAAGATTCCTGATTCTGGAATTCCGAACTTTGAGGCTGGGATCAAACTTTTACTCTCTTTGGGACCTTGTAAAATTACTACATATAGAATAGAGTGAAGATAACAATTGACTCTATCTGATGGTGATATTATGAAAATTAAATGAGATAGCCCAAGCAAAACTCCTTACACAGTGCCAGACACATTTTGAATGTTTAATAAATGAGAGATGTCATTAATAAAACTGAATTTATAACATGGGCAAAATAACTCTAGCCAAAAAAGCTTAGATCTAGTAAATACACTATTATGCAATAGCTCTACCACCTTGGGAAAAACACACAAACTCTCTGAATCCATTTTAATATTAATTAAATAACTGTTTTCATAAATTCCCTGCAAATCAAATAAAACTGACATAAAGATAAGATAAGGTAATACATATGATTAAGTCATACAGTTACATGGTCTTTTATTTAAGGGTCCACTCATTTGTTATCTCCCTTCACACACAAATTCCTCTAAAATTATGAAATGACATGTTTCGCACACAAGTCTACATTTGAAATAAATGGAAACTCATATCCAAACTGCTGGTGATTACATGCAGAATTTGCATGAATATAAATATTTTTCACGGTTTTAGAAATGCACTCTTCAATGTTATTTCATCTCATTTCTAATAATCAACTATCAGCCATGTATTCAAAATAGTTTACTCTTCCAGCCATTCACTACAAGTGCCATATTTCTTTTATCTCTTTGGATAGCTTGGTTCTAAAATTTAGCATAGAAAAAAGAGTGAAATTGGATGTACATCTCAAGTAAGCTATTTTGGTCACTATATCTCCCAGGAACAACTTGATATAGATTTATCTAGTCCGAAATGCTCCAATTTCTTCAACACAGTCCACTGATTTTTTGTGAATTTAAGAGGTGATTGGCAGCTCAGCTATCTCCATGGAGATTAATAGCATGTGATTTGCAATATGCTTTTAAAGTAGGATAACATGCCAGATTCAATGGTACTTAATTATAGACTATGAGGCAATTTTTGTCCTAAGCTGTAAATATTTGGAGATGAGATCTATAGAAAACAAAAACTGTTTTATAAGAAAAGAGACCAACATTTTAAATATAAAGGATATTCAAAATTCCATTTAACTGAGCTTAAGAAATAGCTACTGTTTTCCAGTAGATGATTCTATGAGGCGGCAGTTTTCCATGGTTTTTCACACATTGTGTGACAATTTTGGCCTGGACTATCTTCTTAAGGATGTCTGTGCAACAAACAGCCTGAAAGGATAGAGAGAGTGTCTCCCTGTGAGCCAGTGGGCACATGTGTTTTCTGACCAGGATAATAGAGACAATAACTGTCTCTATCCGTAATAAAATTGGGGAAAACCTACATTCAGGATTCCACAGGTGTGACACAGATCCATTGTTGGTTCAGCACTCATCTGGGCCATTCTTCATGGCCCCTCTAGGTTTTGGGGCAACAGTGAGTGATGCAAACATGAAACTCATGCTGCTTGCTGCATTGTGAGTCATGAAGTCCTCTATCTTTATCCCAGGGGTCTTTGGCCTTCTGCCAGCATGTATGAAACTGGAACAGAATAACTCGTTAGCTTAGAAATAGGGAAAAGTCTCAGACCCTTCATCATTTTTGACAGATTTACTTTGATCCAACAGTTATTTACAGAGAATTTAATGTGCAAGTGACTGCATTCCATGTTGCATGGAGAGTAATACAAAGAGATTATGTGGGCCGCATTCTAAAAGTATTTACTATTAGAGGTAGAGTGGGGAAGTAGTGTAACTTATACTGACAAAAACTAACTAACTAAATAAAAAATTTTTAAAAGACCCAAACTATCAAAAACCAACCACCATTATCACCAATACATTATATTTTGTTGGTGCCAAGTGGGTGGTATGGGAGATAAAGAAGTACCTAGACTAATGAAGTTAACAAAAAGTTCTCAGCTGTTTCTCTAAAGATATGTAGATAATTATGGCTTAGTTTTATATTATGTGTAGAATTGTGCATGAGGATGAGATTTGAAAAGCATTTAGGAGAGATCAAGAAATGTTTGATGGCCAAGAAAAGAAGTTTAGATGCATCTGTCAGGAGTCAATCAGGGGACACACACACACACACACTCACACACACGGATTTATCCTGGGGAACTGGCTTACATATTTCGCAGGGGAGGGACCTGCTTCAACAGGCCCTGCAAGGCTGTCTCCACGCCTAATGCCACAGCCTGAGGTACACAGTGTAGCAGTGAGGAAGGAAAGATCAGTAGCTGGCTGGAATCTCAGGAGCATGAGCAGTCATTTCCCTAAGGGCTGTTTGAAATCTGGGGCATTCTTGTTGCTGACCTTAGTTCTGAAAGCATCCTACACATACCGAGTCCAAATGCTCCTTCAAGCCACATGGCGAGACAGCAGATGAACAGTGATACAAAATGGCTGCTACCTTCCCTCCACCCTCCAAATGTCGTTAGAATTTCTCGTATGGCTTACCTTAACAGGAAGCATAAAGGAAAGGGAATTCTGAGTAGTAGAGTCTAGCCTGGTCGACACAGTATAAAGTCACCAAGATCTTAATATAGAGATACTGGAGTTCCTTTAAAGATTTTTATTATTATTTTCTCTTCAAAATAAATACTACAGAAACTATCACCAATTCTTATATTATGCAAAAAGACACAAACTAATTTGAAAACAGAAAAGTTGAATTCTAAAGAGCAGCTAATTGTTTTGAAAATATTTACTATTCTGGGGCACCTGGGTGGCTCAGAGGGTTGGGCCTTTGCCTTCTGCTTGGTCATGATCTCAGGGTCCTGGGATGGAGCCCTGCATTGCGTTTTCTGCTCTGCAGGGAGCCTGCTTCCCCCTCCCCCTCTGCCTGCCTCTCTGCCTACTTGTGATCTCTCTCTCTTTTTTTTTACTATTTTACTATTTTTTTTAGCATTCTGTCATTAACAGTTTACAAAATATGGACTCTACAAATTATAATCTTCTCCCCATATTACCTACCAGAAAAAGTATGTTTTTCTTTAATATATATTAAATACATATGCAAAGAATCAATCTACAAGAAAATACAGTGCAGTGCTTTAGCACTTAATTATAAAGGCAATTCTCTAAAAGGTAAATAAACACAAAAATGTCAAAAGCCTTCAGAAGTTGATTTTTATTTTAGTCTATTTCAGATGATAGAGACTCTTTTTGTGCTTCAAAAAATGGAGTGTGAAGACAGTGCCACAAGTTTTACTGTATTTAATTCAGCTTTCCCTAAGCCTAAAATGGAGAAGGCATTAATAAATACTGAACTCCCTGTCTCAGATCTGCCTGGAACAGATTTTAATAAATTACATTTTATGCTACAACCCAAGAATTGAGCTGCTACAGTTATGATTAATAGAGCAGCATTCTTATAAAAGAACAACAGTTCTAAAAGAAAAGAACTCTGTTATATAGTGTTGTCACATCAGTATTAAAAGGAGGTGCAATAATGTTGCAGTACAATAACTGAAATGGGAAACATAAATTTTTTATAATGAAATAATAAATTATTAAGTTATTCATTCAACTCTGTATTAGATTTTAAAGTATAATAGTAATAATTGCCACCAAAATTTGAGAAAACTCTGTAAAAAAAAATGGTGTGGAATCAGTATTTGGTTGATTTGAGAGAATATTTACAAAAATGCATTCGAGCGGTGCCTGGGTGGCTCAGCGTTAAGAATGTGACTTCAGCTCAAGTCATGATCTCAGGATCCTGGGATCAAGCCCCACATCGGACTCCATGTGCTTGTCCATCTTCCTCTCCCTCTGTCCACCACTCCCCACCTTCTGCTCCTTGTGCATGCATACTTGCACTCTCTCTCTCTCTCCAATAAATAAATAAAATCTCCAAAAATAAATAAAATAAATAAAATAATAAAATTTTTAAAAAAATAACAAAATAAAAATGCATTTGAATAACAAGTTTCTAAAGTAAAGTTAACTCTGAAGTGCCAAACAAAGGGATGTGAAAAACCATCAAAGATGGCTAATAATCTAAAAATTCTTAATGAATATCTTTGGCAACATTTAAACACAGTTATTCTTAATTTAATTTCCATTTTAAAAACCAATTATTACTGGGGCACCTGGGTGGCTCAGTGGGTTAAGCCGCTGCCTTCGGCTCGGGTCATGATCTCAGGGTCCTGGGATCGAGCCCCGCATCGGGCTCTCTGCTCACCAGGGAGCCTGCTTCCTCCTCTCTCTCTGCCTGCCTCTCTGCCTGCTTGTGATCTCTCTCTGTCAATAAATAAATAAAAAAAATCTTTAAAAAAAAAAAAGATAAGAACCAATTATTACTGAAATTATACTCAAATTTTTGCAAATCAAAATTGACTTTCCCATTTAGTGGGAGTGAAAATATATTTTCTTAATAGCAGACCTAAATTCTTTATTGAATAAGAACTCTGTTTTAAAATTACATTGAAGGAAAGAAGATTAGGCCTTTAGTTTTTAGCTCATAGACTGCATGAGCCAAGGAGGAGGGAAAATTTGTTAATGCATTACAAATGCGCAGAAACTGGAAGCAGGGAGAGCAGAGAAAAGAGAGGAGGAAGGAGGGGAATAAGAGAGATAAAGTTTTGCAGTGGTCCACCAAAGCCTGAGATGCAGAAATGGCTGAGGAAGTTTTAGCTAGATACTCAACATTGATTCTGAGGTTGTTTAACTGTAAAGGGAAAATTTCTCATCTTCCTTCATCTTCTGGAAAATCTATTACTCACACTCTCCTCTAAAAACAGACAAAACTAGGAGTTAGTCATTCTTGATTCTTGCCTTTGTCTCATTTGCCATCTTCATGTCCTGTCAACTCTTCTCTTTAATTAGTAGCTTTCAGCAGGAGTGGCAATCCTTCTATCAGATCAATTAGATTTTAAGCCAAAGACTATAATAAGAGATGAGGAAGGACACTATATCATACTCAAAGGATCTGTCCAACAAGAAGATCTAACAATTTTAAATATCTATGCCCCTAACGTGGGAGCAGCCAACTATCTAAACCAATTAATAGCAAAATCAAAGAAACACATCAACAATAATACAATAATAGTAGGGGACTTTAACATTCCCCTCACTGAAATGGACAGATCATCCAAGCAAAAGATCAACAAGGAAATAAAGGCCTTAAATGACACACTGGACCAGATGGACATCACAAATATATTTAGAACATTTCATCCCAAAGCAACAGAATACTCATTCTTCTCTAGTGCACATGGAACATTCTCCAGAATAGATCACATCCTCGGTCCTAAATCAGGTCTCAACCGGTATCAAAAGATTGGGATCATTCCCTGCATATTTTCAGACCACAATGCTCTGAAGCTAGAACTCAATCACAAGAGGAAATTTGGAAAGAACCCAAATGCATGGAGACTAAACAGCATCCTTCTAAAGAATGAATGGGTCAACCAGGAAATTAAAGAAGAATTGAAAAAATTCATGGAAACAAATGATAATGAAAACACAATGGTTCAAAATCTGTGGGACACAGCAAAGGCAGTCCTGAGAGGAAAATATATAGCGGTACAAGCCTTTCCCAAGAAACAAGAAAGGTCTCAAGTACACAACCTAATCCTACACCTAAAGGAGCTGGAGAAAGAACAAGAAAGAAACCCTAAACCCAGCAGGAGAAGAGAAATCATAAAGATAAGAGCAGAAATCAATGAAATAGAAACCAAAAAAACAATAGAACAAATCAACGAAACTAGGAGCTGGTTCTTTGAAAGAATTAATAAGATTGATAAACCCCTGGCCAGACTTATCAAAAAGAAAAGAGAAAGGACCCAAATAAATAAAATCATGAATGAAAGAGGAGAGATCACAACGAACACCAAAGAAATACAGACAATTACAAGAACATACTATGAGCAACTCTACGCCAACAAATTTGACAATCTGGAAGAAATGGATGCATTCCTAGAGACGTATGAACTACCACAACTGAACCAGGAAGAAATAGAAAGCCTGAACAGAACCATAACCAGTAAGGAGATTGAAACAGTCATCAAAAATCTCCAAACAAACAAAAGCCCAGGGCCAGACGGCTTCCCGGGGGAATTCTACCAAACATTTAACGAAGAACTAATTCCTATTCTCCTGAAACTGTTTCAAAAAATAGAAATGGGAGGAAAACTTCCAAACTCATTTTATGAGGCCAGCGTCACCTTGATCCCAAAACCAGACAAGGATCCCATCAAAAAAGAGAACTACAGACCAATATCCTTGGATGAACACAGATGCAAAAATTCTCGCCAAAATACTAGCCAATAGGATTCAACAGTACATTAAAAGGATTATTCACCACGACCAAGTGGGATTTATTTCAGGGCTGCAAGGCTGGTTCAACATCCGCAAATCAATCAATGTGATACAACACATTAATAAAAGAACAAGAACCATATGATACTCTCCATAGATGCTGAAAAAGCATTTGACAAAGTACAGCATCCCTTCCTGATCAAAACTCTTCAAAGTGTAGGGATAGAGGGCACATACCTCAATATTATCAAAGCCATCTATGAAAAACCCACCACAAATATCATTCTCAATGGAGAAAAACTGAAAGCTTTTCCACTAAGGTCAGGAACACGGCAGGGATGTCCATTATCACCACTGCTATTCAACATAGTACTAGAAGTCCTAACCTCAGCAATCAGACAACAAAAGGAAATTAAAGGCATCCATATAGGCAAAGAAGAAGTCAAACTATCACTCTTCACAGATGATATGATACTATATGTGGAAAACCCAAAAGACTCCACTCCAAAACTGCTAGAACTTGTACAGGAATTCAGCAAAGTGTCAGCAAATCAAAAAATCAATCAAAAAAAATCAAAGCACAGAAATCAGTTGCATTTTTCTACACCAACAACAAGGCAGAAGAAAGAAATTAAGGAGTCCATCCCATTTACAATTGCACCCAAAACTATAAGATATCTAGGAATAAACCTAATCAAAGAGGCAAAGATCTATACTCAGAAAACTATAAAGTACTCATGAAAGAAATTGAGGAAGACACAAAGAAATGGAAAAATGTTCCATGCTCCTGGATTGGAAGAATAAATATTGTGAAAATGTCTATGCTACCTAAAGCAATCTACACATTTAATGCAATTCCTATCCAAGTACCATCCATTTTTTTCAAAGAAATGGAACAAATAATCCTAAAATTTATATAGAACCAGAAAAGACCTCGAATAGCCAAAGGAATATTGAAAAAGAAAGCCAAAGTTGGTGGCATCACAATTCCGGACTTCAAGCTCTATTACAAAGCTGTCATCATCAAGACAGCATGGTACTGGCACAAAAACAGACACATAGATCAATGGAACAGAATAGAGAGCCCAGAAATGGACCCTCAACTCTATGGTCAACTCATCTTCGACAAAGCAGGAAAGAATGTCCAATGGAAAAAAGACAGCCTCTTCAATAAATGGTGTTGGGAAAATTGGACAGCCACATGCAGAAAAATGAAATTGGATCATTTCCTTATACCACACACGAAAATAGACTCAAAATGGATGAAGGACCTCAATGTGAGAAAGGAATCCATTAAAATCCTTGAGGAGAACACAGGCAGCACCTCTTCGACCTCAGCCACAGCAACATCCTCCTAGGAACATCGCCAAAGGCAAGAGAAGCAAGGGCAAAAATGAACTATTGGGATTTTATCAAGATCAAAAGCTTTTGCACAGCAAAGGAAACAGTTAACAAAACCAAAAGACAACTGACAGAATGGGAGAAGATATTTGCAAATGACATATCAGATAAAGGGCTAGTGTCCAAAATTTATAAAGAACTTAGCAAACTCAACACCCAAAGAACAAATAATCCAATCAAGAAATGGGCAGAAGACATGAACAGACATTTCTGCAAAGAAGACATCCAGATGGCCAACAGACACATGAAAAAGTGCTCCATATCACTCGGCATCAGGGAAATACAAATCAAAACCACAATGAGATATCACCTCACACCAGTCAGAATGGCTAAAATGAACAAGTCAGGAAATGACAGATGCTGGCGAGGATGCGGAGATAGGGGAACCCTCCTACACTGTTGGTGGGAATGCAAGCTGGTGCAACCACTCTGGAAAACAGCATGGAGGTTCCTCAAAATGTTGAAAATAGAACTACCCTATGACCCAGCAATTGCACTGCTGGGTATTTACCCTAAAGATACAAACGTAGTGATCCAAAGGGGCACGTGCACCCGAATGTTTATAGCAGCAATGTCTACAATAGCCAAACTATGGAAAGAACCTAGATGTCCATCAACAGACGAATGGATAAAGAAGAAGTTGTATATATACACAATGGAATACTATGCAGCCATCAAAAGAAATGAAATCTTGCCATTTGCGACAACGTGCATGGAACTAGAGGGTATCATGCTTAGCGAAATAAGTCAATCGGAGAAAGACAACTATCATATGATCTCCCTGATATGAGGGAGAGGAGATGCAACATGGGGGTTAAGGGGGTAGGAGAAGAATAAATGAAACAAGATGGGATTGGGAGGAATCAAGCCATAAGTGACTCTTAATCTCACAAAACAAACTGAGGGTTGATGGGGGGAGGGTGTTGGGAGGGGGGGTGGGGTTATGGACATTGGGAAGGGTATGTGCTATGGTGAGTGCTGTGAAGTATGTAAACCTGGCGATTCACAGACCTGTACCCCTGGGGATAAAAATATATATATATGTTTATAAAAAATAAAAAAAAAATTTTTAAATAAAATAAAATAAAAAAAAAAAAAAAAAAGAACACACAGACCTAAGTACCAGGTACAGTGCCTGGTCCATAGTAGGTAATCAATAAGTACTAATTCAATTATTGTTTGTAGAAATAAGAGATTATTGTTTCTCTTGCTATTCAGAAGTTTACTGCTGGATCTGTCCAAACTAAAGAGTTCTAACAGCAGTAACACTGGACTCAAGAGAATTCCCACCATATGTGCAAGAATTCAGTGTTAGTTTAGGGTTCGTGGCACATAACTATATTATTCTTTCCCTAAAAATGGACCTGAGGTAAATTTTGTTAAAATAGGAAAAAAATTAGTGTGGTAAGGTAAAGTTTTCAAATTAAAGTAAAATGCCTGAGCTGCCTGAATGGCTCAGTCAGTAGAGCATACAAATCTTGACGTTGGAGTTGTGAGTTTGAACATCACATTGGGTGTAGAGATTTCTTAACTAACTAGTTAATTGAATTAAATAAAAGGATCAACTTAGACCTGGCAATTACAAAAAAAAAAAAAAAGTAGTAGCATTCAAATTTCAGCATTCATCAGAGTTGCCTAGGTGGCTTTTTAAAAACAGGATGCTGAAGCTCGCTCCCAGAGTTTTCAGATTCAGTAAATTTAGAGTGTGGCCTGATGCTGCAGATGAGGGGGTGACATTTTGAGAATAATTGCTCTAAAGCATAGTCAGAATAGCTGGATATCATTACTCTCCTTGCTACTACCCTCACTCAGGCTACCGTCATCACTTTATTGAACAACAGCTTCCTCAATCATCTGTCTACTCTTCCTCTTGCCCCTGTCCCTACACATCCATGCTCTACTCAGGACCCTGAATAATATTTCAAGAATATAAATCAGATTGGGTTAATACAATTTCCTCAAAAGGCCTCCTCTGGTCACTTTATGCAAAGTAAAATGGATTCCTGTTCCCCACAGCCCATCCCTCAAATACTTTATTTGTAAAATAAAGTATTTATTTTACACTACTTTATTCTTTAAGAACATGTACTGCTATTTCATGTTTTCTTATTTAATACATATTGTCTATCTCACTCATATCCCTGTTCCTACATAGTGGATGACCCGTACTTTAGATTTCACTAATGTTTGTTGAAAGAATAAAGAAAACGCTCTGTATGTGGCATGGGGCAGAGGCATACAGCTGTTTTGTAGGAAATTATAGAAAAAAGTAAAACCCTACATTTAGATCAACGTGGTAGGAGAGAAATGATATGGATGAGATGATAAAACAATCCCTAAACTGACTTAATTTATTGGAAAAGGAACTCAGAGGCAAAGGTTATGACAATGATATTTCTCTTCCCCTATCCCTGAGAATTTTAATGTCTCTTGAGGTTTGGACTTTCCAGAGATGATTGAATGGATATTAAATGAGCCTCCTGAGTGCTGAAGGGAATAGCAAGCCCAGCTTTGGGAACCAATTGTATATAATTAAACTTGTCCTTCCTTTGACAACCTCCCCTGTTCAGATAAAATGGTATTAGTAAGTAACTGATAACTACAAGGAAATGTACATTTGCACTTGACTATGTATTTTAGAATTTGGCATGTCAAATAAGTCTTCATAATCTGATTTCATTCTTAGTATCATAGTGTCTCAGTCTGGTTTCTGTATTGTGAAAATTATTTGTCCATATACGAACACACAGATATGTGCATATACACACCTACCCATACACACTCCACACTTCATATCTTAATCCAACTACATTTGACATTACAAATAAACTGAGGCATCTGTACATGAATTATGTCAAAGAGGACAATAATATAAGCTAAATTTTATTTTTACCCCATAGAGCTATTCATTTCAATTATCATTACATTTTGAGAGCTTTATATGTGAATCCGGCTTTTCAAAATATTTTTGCTTAAGTTGTCTAATTATTTTGGAATTTTCCATAGAAGTTCAGATCAACAGAATTTCTATCTTATTTATATGCTTGCCCATAGTACAGCTCTGTCATTTCTGTCTTCTCTGTGCTTCAGTTTCCTCATCCATAAATGGGGATACTATTACCACCTATGTCTAAAGGTTGCTTTGATGAGCTAATTAATCATTACGTACAAAAGTACCTGACTCATGGTAAATTCTCAATACATGTTAACTCTATTATTAGTTGAAATTGTGATCATTCCTTGGATTAGATTGTTTACTGCCAACCAGAAACCTTCATTGGCAAAGGGAGTAGAAGGATGAATAAGTGTCAAAAGTGAAGGGAATCAATGACAATGATGGTGCCACAAAGTTGAAATCTTCAACCAGTAGGTAGAAGCTTATTTGGCGAGAACATGGGCATTGTGAATGTAGGCCACGTAGCTCAGGCAGCAAACGGTTTTGGAAAAATGGAGTTGTCTGGCACCCAATCCCTGATTGTGGAGACTGGGAAATGGAACAGATGTACAATTTATTGAGCACCTGTTATATGCCAGGTAATCACATTCCTGTTTTCTTATTTCAGGGTTGTCAGTATTTCTGTTTTTAGAGAATATGAAGGAAAAGACACAGAGACATCAGGTAATGTATAGAATATTATAGAATTTTAAGTCATAGAGTCAGAATTCAATCTTAATTTTATATAAATCCAAAGCTAATGGCCTCTTCTCTCTTATGCTTTTTTTTTTTTAATGGAAATAAGGAATGAATTTGCAAGAATTTGTGATATTCCTAGAGACAAGGGTAACAAGATGGGGACATAAGCAGCTAGGACCTTCAGGGGATAGAGTAAAAAGAGAAGTGTACTGGGGGCAAAAGCAAAGAATCCCTTAATTTAAAAAATCGACACTATAGACCTGACACCATTCTCAAAGAAGAATAACCGGGGCGCCTGGATGGCTCAGTGAGTTAAGCCGCTGCCTTCGGCTCAGGTCATGATCCCAGGTCCTGGGTTCGAACCACATCAGGCTTTCTGCTCAGCAGGGAGCCTGCTTCCTCCTCTCTCACTGCCTGCCTCTCTGCTTACTTGTGATTTCTCTCTGTCAAATAAATAAATAAAATCTTTAAAAAAAAAAAAGTTTTAAAAAAAAAAAAAGAAGAATAACCTTGGTTCCTCTCTAAACTAAAAATTCTCTAGCTCAGCTAAGCTGAGACTGAAAAATCACAGTTGTGTGTGCGACAAGCTAAAGCTACTAGAGGGAGACAACATCAGATCTAAAATGTGTCTCTAAGATAATCCTGTCCCCCCAGTGGACTTGCTAAGTAAGCACATTGCTGACCACCCTTCAACCCCAGAGTTTCTGATTCATTAAGTCACAGGTGAAAACAGAAAATTTCTATCTCTAAGAGGTTCTTAGGTAATGCTGATGCTGCTGGCTAAGGCCATATTTTAGAACTGCTACTAAGTCATTTTATATTGACGCAGACTAAACCATTACATTTTATAAACTGAGGCCCAGACGAGATGGCCTAAAGCTCCACAGCAAATGACCTTGGAAGGGTAAGAAAAGGAGGAAAGACAACTGATATTTGTCAAAAGAAATGATAAGGAGTCAATCTTCTAACAGCATGGTTGTGACCTTGCTCAAGTTCAGGGTCACAGCCACAATGGTGTCCAACCACTTCTGGACTAAGTAGACCATCAGGAAAAGGAATCAACATAATGTGTTTGATGCCACTTTTCTCACAGATTATGTTAACTCTTCTTTTGAACTTTATTCCAACAAATTCTATTAGTCCGTTTTAAAGTTATAATGAAAATAGATGAAACAGATTTTGTCTAGTTAGTCTTTGATTGCTAAAATGCATTGTAAAAAACTGGGCTATTTAAATCATGGAGTAAATGCTATGTTCTCAATGGAAAATTGATTTTATTCCCCAAGCCAAAGTATTAGATATAGTTGCTGTCCTGAAAATTATTTTGATGCTAAGCTGGAGCTTGGAGGAAAAGATAACTATCTGCCAGAGATAATGAAGAAGGAAGAACACGAAGTATTATACACTATCAAATTCTGGGTTGTTATTGTCATTTGTGATGTTTTTTTATACATTGTTCATATGAAAAAAATATGTGTTCTGAATTTGCTGAAAGTTTATGCTGCTAATTAGGACCTTGGGGACATTCTTTATCACCTGTTGTTCAATCAAATATTGATTGATACACCCAGTAAAATCCTGTATGTGATAGTTTAACAACACGTTAATTCCAAGAGTCTACTATTCTAATTAATTTTCTACGTGACTGTCCATGTAGCACAAACTTAAATGTGACTCTCATTTGACGATAGAATAACTTATGTTAAATCGTCATTTTGATATGTTTTAAGAATGAATGTGCACAATAGTGTTGTTAGTAAATTAGCAAAATTCAGTTCCTTAGAGCAGTGAGACTACATTCAGTATTTTCTTGTTTAGAGTAACATAGAATCTCTCTGAGCTCCGAGAGAGTACCCCTCAGGTCCTAGCTCCATGGACTTCTCACAATATGGCATCTTATCTCTACCAAACAGCAGGATAATCTTTCTTGTGCTTTGAATCTTTTCTTCAGAAAGAACCCAACACATTTCAAGGGCTCATCTGATTTGCTAGGCTCACCAGAATAATATTACTTCTAATTAACTCCAAAGTCAACTAATTTGGGACTTAATTATATCTTCAAATCCCTCAGTTTAACATGGTATAATCTAACCATGGGAGTGAAATTTATAGCATTCATAGTCCCTCTTAGCACTCAAGGGGAAGAGATTATACAGGTGTGTATAGTGTCAGAGGAAGGGAATTTTGATGCTACCTTAGAATTCTCCCTACCATGGGCTACTATTATATATATTTATTTTATATTCTTTTCTAATTATAAAATATTATATGCTGATTATTAAAAAACAGGAAATAAAAATAATTAAAGGGGCATCTGGGTGGCTCAGTCAGTTAAGTGTCCGCCTCAGGTCATGATCCCAGGGTCCTGGGATGGAGCCCCATGTCAGGCTCCCTTCTCAGTGGGGAGTCTGCTTCTCCCTCTCCTTCTGCTCCTCCTCCTGCTTGTTCTCTCTCTCTCCTCTCTCTCTCAATAAATAACAATCTTTTTAAAAAAAAGAAAATAATTTTAAAATAAACATTTTTAAGTTCACCACCTTATAGTAATCATTATTAAGATTTTTGTGGGTTTTGTTGTTGTATATGTACATATAAAGGTTTTTAACCATAAACCCTATCATATATACATGCTTGCATCTTATTTTTTCACTTAAAATATTAGAGTATTTTACATTAGAGTATTTTCCATACTATTTACACTATTCTTGGTGTTTTCAATGACTAAATAAAATTGATCATATGGATGTATAATCATTTATTTAACCAATCCATTAGGTTCATTTCCATTATTTTTATATTTGCATGATCCTTGCAGTGGGTAACTCATAGTCTTTGTTTGCCTGTTTGTTTTATTCAGATAAAGTCTGTGGTAGAAGGTATTGATAGACATAGTGTTTCATGCCTACCTATATCTTTGCCTTTTGATAGTTGTCTCTTCTTCCACATTTCTGGGACTGGTCATTTGACTACTTTGGAAAATGGAATAGTAGCAAACTTGATGCAAGTGGAGTATTAAACTAGCCCTTGCACAATCCAGCTTCCTTTCATAGGACTTTGCCATTGCCATGCAAATGTCCCCAGGATAGCATATGGAATAATGTATAATCATATGAAGGAGAACTGAGTAACCTCATAAAGGTTATCTAAGACCATGTAGTCTCCAGGCTACCACCAGGTGACTGATCATGCATGAGTGAGCCCAGTTGAAATTAGCTGAACCTGGTCTAAATCAGAAAAATCATCTAGCTGACCTGTGGACTATAAGAAATAAAAACTGGTTGTTATTTTATTTTTTAAGGATTTTTCTTTTAATTTATTTGAGAATGAGAGAGAGCACAAGGATGGACAGGGGCAGAGGGAGAAGCAGACTCCCCACTAAGCAGGGAGCCACTATGGGGCTCCATGATCTGAGCAGAAGGCAGATGCTTAATCAACTGAGCCCACTTAGGGGCTCCAGTTGTTATTTAAACAACTAAATATTTTGGGTGATTTGTTACCAACAAATGCTAATTTACACAAAGTTCTAGAGATAAACTATAAAGGATAAATTTAGAAGCATCCAAAATTTACCAGCCAAAGATTAATTGTTTGACTGAAGTAACATTTAAAGACTTGCTGGGGGATCCTGGGTTAAAGCCTCTGCCTTCGGCTCAGGTCATGATCTCGGCGTCCAGGGATCGAGCCTCACATTGGGCTCTCTGCTCAGCAGGGAACCTGCATCCCCCGCCGCCCCCCCTGCATGCCTCTCTGCCTACTTGTGATATCTGTCTGTAAAATAAATAAATAAAATCTTTAAAAAAAAAAAAAAGAAGACTTGCTGGAATAAAGCGAGATGAAAATTGCTTTCATAGAGAAAAAGGATCAGGCTCATTTGTAAAGACATGAAGAATATCACTGAAAAGAAAGATAATCCAGAACACTGGCTTGAGACATATAAACAACCTAAAGATAGGAAATGTGCTTCCCATGGTGACTTTTAGAATTTTTCTCCCTGACATGACAAGGTTCATGAACACTTTTCTATAAGTTACCACTGGGACAACTTCCAACAAATATGACATTTTGTTAAAAACTTGTGAGGAAATACAGCCTTCATTGCTCAGTGGCATGAATAACATCCCAGACAACTAAGCTACACACAAACATGAGCATTACCCTGGCTTCATCCCATTTAATTCAGTGAGGCAAAAACTTGGCTGCATTTAGTAGTTAGCAGTAATTATTAGCTACAAACACTTTTTCCCTTCTTTATATTTTTTGACATTCTTCAGGAATAAAATCCTACAGAGTCGCTCAAAGGAATAGAGCCAACAGAATTAAAATATTCACAAATTTCATGTCAAAGGATTGGGTCTTATCCTTGGTAGAGAAGTGTATTCTCAAGATGCTGGCCAGCCATTGAAACATACTTATTTCAGGGATAATAGCACATGACACCAATCAACCAGGTACAGAAGGGAGACTCATTCCCTAAAGTAAATTGTTTATCAGTATCTATTTGAGTCTATATATGAAAAATCAACTGAAACTTAGAAAGATGAGAAATATAGCAAACTAATCAAGTTGTCATACCACCCCAGGATTTACTATTAGAAATATATGACAGGAATGGAATTAAAAACAAAGTAGAAGAGGGAATTACATATTTCATCATCATTAAGAGACCTCAATCAGTTCCAAGAGTTCCATATTTTTCCTTTGAAGAAGAGAGTTTCTTTTAATAATTTTTTTTAAAGCAGAAGCAATGTAAGCTTGCCAAAGGGAGAGAAATACAAAGACAGATAATTCACTATCTTCTTTTCCATGCATTATGCCAACAATATAAAAAGTAAAGGCACTTAAGCATTTGACTTAGATATGTTGGAATTGACAACAGTCAGCATCATATTGTAATGAGCATTAATTAAAATCATATAAATAATTTACTAGATGTTTTATTTTATAATTTGTGTTGTTTGCATTTTCTATTTCACCACATATTTTTCCTTCAGAAACATATTTAATCTAAAATAATGATTCAAGTATTAAATTATTTAAAATGTTAAGGCATTTTGTGAACACAGCATTTTTTAAAAATCTACATGTTAGAATTATAGCTGTAAAGAAAGTAAAATATGCAAGAAAGAATACTTCAGTAGATTAAAGATGACCACAAATTTTTTTGCCACTCATCCCATTAAAAAGCAGTAGATCATTGAAACAAATGCATTCGCAAAGCTTGGATATAATTTTAGCTTAAGATAATTGTTTTTCTGGACTTCAATTCGTATTTTCAAATTATGGTTATTTGAAGAGAATGATAATGGGAGAAAAGGTAACATAGATGAAATTACAGAAACAGAGAACCCTCACGGTACGCTACTGCATTTCTCCATATGTCAGCAGAAGGGGCGGAGCAAGGGAGTCAGGGAGACTCTTTTACCAGGATAAACTCAGCAGTAAAGATGGATTATCAGAAGGCTTCACAATTTTTTTCTTTCTTATATCCTTCTATGCATTTAAATGCTGGTCCATCTCCCATTTGATGACTTACCCAAATTAGATATTTTAATATTCATACAGTCAACATACACCATCTTAGTCATTACAAGTATCTTAATTATAATCATTCAGTCCATTTCTTTCCCCAGAGTGGCTTCTGAAGAACACCAGTCCTTTAAGATACACACTGGGTGTTATATGCAATTATATGCAACTGATGGATTATTGAACACTACATCTGAAACTAATGATGTACTATACATTGGCTAACTTAATTAAAAAATTAGATATGCATACATAAAAACACAAAGAATTGGGGCACAAATAAATATGAGGCCCCTTTAAAGTATAATCTTCTTCTTGGGAGATCATGACACATATTAAAATTTTGGACAATCAAGAAGTCCATTATTAAAGAAAACAAACGTAACTGACCATGTAACTAACCAATTGCCACTCCACAAAACTAGTGATCTGTGGGCAAACTAAAGAAAGGCTACATGAAATGTTAGCTTTAGAAACTATAAACGAAATCCAAATAAAGGGGAAGAAATTGGTTGGAAATGAGAGTATCCAATAGGGCCAGAAACGTATATAAGTAAATGACTCGAAAGCTTCCCATGTCTTTAAAAAGTAGAAACAGAAATAAATTACTCTTCTAATCCAGGTAAAGGGACCCTGCTGACTATTTTTTGAGAACTACTTGAGCCTTTAGAAGTTGATTTGGGAGCAGGGAAATGTAAGAGAAAGTCACATTTTAGTGTTTTACCATTCACTTCTTTATGTGTAATCTTGAGCAAATTAAGCCTCAGTTAAATTAAGCTTCTGCCTCAGTTTCCTCCTCTGTAAAATGGCAACAGTATCAAAGCCACAGGATTCTGAGGATTAAATGAGTTAACAGATCTGATGGGTTTCCTACAAGTACTCTCTTGTTACACTTGCTATTATTTTAATATTGATTATTTCTCTTTTAATTCATTCGCATACTTTGCAAATTGGTTGACTTTCAAGTTTTACTCTAGAACAAGTGTTTTAAATGAGGGATTCTTGAATTCATATCTGAATAACAGAAAGAAACAAATGTTCAATTTATACTTGTGTGCATAGACAGAGGACCTCTTCAAGTGCAGCAATAATGTTTTCATACCACTATATCCTCCAAATTAGCAAAATCTTAGAAATAAGAACCAAAAAAAAAAGTGTTGAACAAACTGATTAACAGAGTTAGGAAGATAACTGATCTACAGAACAATCCACATACAAACCAATTAATAACTACAATATGTTAGGACATTCCTGTCAATTTCTTTATAATAAAAGAATGTATTTAAATCACTTACAAAAATAAAATATACACAAAGTCCTCAATTTAACTGAATAGTCTGTGATCCTAAACTTTATCAACCTCTAAATGGCTGCTCTCACTTGCATTCAAATGGTACTACATGGAGCTAACCAAATTAAATAAAGCATTTCACATTATCTCTTAAAATGAGCTGTGTATGTGTTGTGATCTGATAAATTGGAACTTTGACCTGAAAGACCTCCCACAAAGTGCCTAACATTTTCAGCTAAGGCCTCACCATTCCAAACAAACCAAATGAAATGCACATGGATTTACTTGTCATGAAGAATTAGACAACAACTAACATATTACCACTGTTATCTATAAAGACTCTGGCTATTATTTTGGAAAGAAAAGAGTGAGGTCTAGAGTACTATTAGGCCAGCTGAATGCTGGGAGTAGTATTGTAATGTTAAGCCTAGAAAAAGAGGTCCACTCAGTCATTTGATGTCAGGGATGGATAAGCCAGGGTAGGTAGCAAAAATTCAATAAACAATAAACAGGACCTGAGGGCTCTACAAGATAAGAGAGATGTCTGGGCAGTTGCCAAGAGATGACACTTTCAGAAAAATATCAGATGTACAGAGGTAGGTATTATTGCTCTTGTGATTCCCAAATTTACAGATAAGAAAACAGACACTCAGTAAAGTAAAACGACCTGATTGAATGACAGAAACAAAGATTAAAAACTTGAATTCAGGTCTAATTCCACATTTGATGCTATTTCTGACCATTAAGCCAAGATGCACTACTATTATTCATATAAAAAGAAGCATTTGGGTATATTGTTGAGTTTCTTTTTTTATTTTGGGGTGAGAAGTCATAGCTTGCAAATGTGGAATTTCTCTAGTGTAAATATTCTAGTTGAAGAGGAAAAAGAAAAAAGAATTTTCAAAAGAAATCATGTTTTCACTCTGTACATGGATGTATCTGTTGAAAAACACTGAATATTTTAGAAAATTATCAGGCTGGCTATTTGACATTTGAAGGAGACAAAAAGATTCAGCCAGAGATAAGACCTATACAGGGCATGACCTATATAAAATATCCATAACACCAACAGACAAGCTCAAAGAGACAACAAAAGAACGGAGAAGTCAGGGGAGCCAGACTAACTGTGGGAGTGAAAATAAATCTTTCTTTAAACCCAGTGAGAGAGAAGAATCCTAATGGAAAAAGGATATTGCTTATGAAATGAATGTGGCCATAGAACACACCAGAGAACAAAATCTCAGGTTAACAAGTAAGAGTCACACATTTCAAGATTTTAGATATTAGTTGTGACTACAGGCATATTCCAATTACTGTAAAAATGTATTGCATCTTACAGAATTTTGTATAAACACAGCCCAGGTAATATTTTCCAAAGGCACTGCCAGGGTATTTGTTGAAAGGAAGCTACAGCCTAGGTGTGATAAAAGGGTCATTCTGGCTTTTGTACGCAGACAAGGCTTGAGGGCATGGAGCGAAGGGGTCAGATTTAAGGATAGAAAAATTTTAAATTGAGGTTACAATGACTAAAAGCCAGGGACATGTCTTGAGCACAAAGTACTGTAAAGTAGATTCACTGAAAATCTTAGTAATTTCTAAGAAGAAAATGGTGGGAGACAAAAGTAGAGAAAAGAAGGTTACTTAACTTGTAAAACATAGACAATACTCTATAAGAAATTCTGCATATATGGCTAAGACTGACCAGAAAAAGTCCTGTGGAGATAGGATAATGATAATAACTGAGCAAAATAAATGAATACATACATCACAGTCCAGGGGATTTTCATTTATTTTTTGGGATGCCGGAGAGCCTGCCCCTTGTCAGCTGGATGACCTGAGTTATGCCTCCAACTTCCAGTCAGGGAAGAGAATGAAGCTAATTACTCTCCGCCGGTAGCAAACTTGGAACCAGCACAGAATAGTCACTTTTCATGAGGCTTTCCTGGACTTTTCTGAACACTTTATTTCCATCTTCTTTTGGCACTTAAACCGCAGACTTTTAGCATAGCATGAAGAGACAAAACGTAACTGCCAAAGAAGACGGAATTATACATCCCAGAGATCAGTCAACTGTGGCGTAGGGACTCTATCTGGCTCACTCACTACCTGTGTTTATATAGTTTGCAAGCTAAGAATAGTTTTTAAAATATTTTTTCTTTGAATTCAAAAATACATTTCTCGGTGCCCATCAAGGTAAGTGTACTCTTAATCCCCTTGTTCTATTTCATCCATTCCCCCCACCCACCTCCCCTTCTGAAAATCACCAGCCTGTTCTCTGTATTTGAGAGTTTTTGTTTGTCATTTTTTCTCTTTGTTCATTTTTTTTTTTTTTCCTTTGGGTTCCTCCTATGAGTGAAACCATGGTATCTGTCTGTCTCTCTGTTCACCTTATTTCACCTAGCATTATACCCTCTGGGCCCATCTACATTGTCATATTGTTGTAAATAGCAAGATTTCTTTTTTTTTTTTTTTTTCTAATGGCCAAGTAATATTCTATTGTATTTGTCCACTCATCTGTAGATGGATAATGGGTTGTTTCCATGTCTTGGCTATTGTAAATAATGTTGCAATAAACATAGGGGTGCAAGTATCTTTTTGAATCAGTGTTTTTGTTTTCTTTGGGTAAATAACCAGTACTGGAATTACTGGATCATGTGATTACTCTACTTTAATTTTCTTGAGGAACCTCCATACTGTTTACCACAGTGATTGCACCAATTTGCATTCCCACCAATAGTGCAGGAAGGTTCCTTTTTTTCCACATTCTTGCAAACACTTCTTATTTACTGTGTGTGTTTTTTTATTGTGTTTTTTATTTTAGCCACTCTGACAGGTGTAAAGTAATATCTCATTGTGGTTTCAATTTGCATTTTCCTGATGATTTGTGATGTTGAGCAACTTTTCATTTGTCTGTTGGCAACCTATAGGTCTTCTCTGGAAAAATGTCTGTTTAAGTCCTCTATCCTTCTTTTAATGAGATTATTTGGTTTTCTTTGTGTTGCATTGTTTAAGTTGTTTATATATTTTGGATATTTTCCCCTTCTTAGATATATCCTTTGTAAATATCTTCCTCCATTTAGTAGGTTGTCTGGTTACTGATGATTTCCTTTGCTGTGCAAAAGTTTTTTATTTTGGTACAGTCCCAGTCATTTATTTTTGCTTTTGTTTCTCTTGCCAGAGGACACATATCTAGAAAAATGTTTCTACAACCAATGTCAAAGAAATTACTGCCTAAGTTTTCTTCTAGGAACTGTATGCTTTCAGGCCTCACATTTAGGTCTTTAATCCATTTTGAGTTTATTTTTGTGTATGGTTTAAGACAGCGGTCCAGTTCATTGTTTTGTGTGTAGTTTTCCCAACACCACTTGTTGAAGAAACTGTATTTCTCCTATTACATATTCTTAATCTACATATATTGTAGATTAACTAACTCCAATAGTGTGGGTTTACTTCTGGCCTCTATTCTGTTCCATTGATTTATGTGTCTATTTTGTGCCAGTACTGTACTGTTTTGATCACTACCGCTTTGTGGTATATCTTTTTTTTTTTTTTTTAAGATTTTATTTATTTATTTGACAGAGAGAGATCACAAGTAGACAGAAAGGCAGGCAGAGAGAGAGAGAGACAGAGGGAAGCAGGCTCCCTGCTGAGCAGAGAGCCCAATGCGGGACTCGATCCCAGGACCCTGAGATCGTGACCTGAGCCGAAGGCAGCGGCTTAACCCACTGAGCCACCCAGGCGCCCCTTTGTGGTATATCTTGATACCTCCAGTTTTGCTCTCTTTTGAGATGCTTTGGCTATTTGGGGTCTTTTGTGATTCTGTACAAATTTTAGGATTATTTGCTCTAGTTCTGTGAAAAATGCTGTTCATAATAGTAGTTTTCACATTATTTATTGTCTGGAAAATTTATCAAAGGAAGAATCATAGTTTGTGATATGAAAATTAAATGAACTTCATACTGCATGTCATAAATAAAAGTTCACTATTTACTTGCTTAAATCTGATAAGGATGCATTACCTTAATGAATAAGCACAACACACCCATGTGTAAATACTATTACCATTTTCATTTTAAAGATGATAAAGCAATAACATTTTGAGGTTCCAATGGACTGACATGGAAATTGAACCCAAATAACACATACTTATTTTAAAAAAATATTTTTAGAACAAGATATTTTTAACTTGGCACACAATAGATAGTGAAGAAATATTAGCCAATTTGAAACCTGAAAATGTGCTAAGGGAATGAACGGGGGAGTACAGAATATGGAACTGAGAGATCAGGAAGTATAGTTGGCGTAGGTGAACAAAGAGAGAAAACCATTTAGGATGGGAGTGGGTGGGTGGCGGCAGGGTGATCTAAAGAGCAAAACTTATAATGGGTGTGATCTGATTCTAATAATGACTCACATCATAATAGTTTCTACTTTAATTAACTGAGAAATCAAAGGAGTAAATTTGTATATATAACATGAGAATAGAATATTGTCCTCTCAAGTAAACAAAATTGCATTTGCTAAATTTCTGTTTCAGAGTTTTTTATTTTCCCCCAGAGGAGGCAGTATCCTTTTTCTCTTTTCCCCTTCAGAAATTATACAGACAATAAAAACAACACAAGACAAATTAACTTTGCCTTTTCCTCTACCATATTTAAAATAAAGAATATAAAAGTAGATAATAAGTGGCACATTGGCATCATTAAAATCAGCAGCAGGAGCTGCAAAATGGATTTGTGCAATCGTGAGGTTGCTCAAGGTGTTAGAGAGCCGGGGCATCTTTAAAACAAAGCATCTACTTCTCAACTGAGAATGAAGCCCGTGTGCTCAACCTAGCTCAGCCTTCTTCATATTAAAAACAAAACCCATAGAGCCATTTTCTACTTCAAGTCTTTATCTCATTAAAATTTACACTTCAAGGGACAAGGTGAAGAGAAAGGCAGTTATGATAATTACATCCTCTCACCCATGGTGTATTACCTTCTTTATATTTCAGTGGGCAATCTAATTCCATGATCTAAAATAATTTACTACCGCCGAAGTGAGAGACAAGATGATATTCCTACGTGTAAGGTATTCACAATTGTGTGAGGCAGTGCCTGTTGAAAACAGAGGCAATGGGAGTCACTACCCGTTGGTGTGATTTCAAGTACACAGCAGCATTGAATTCATCATGTACCAATATACCAAGTACCCATAAACTGCCAGAACAATTCTACTCATTGCATGCCATAGTAATGTTACATTTCTACATTAACACTGGTTGCCCCATAGCTATTTATTTGTATTTATCTCTGTTTCTTCAGTTAGATTATGACTTCCTTGAGAGTAGGAAATAGAATATAAAGTGCTTCCCAAAGATTATTTTATTTAATCCTCACATCATCATAGGACTTAAGGGTCAGTGATCCCATTTTTTTAAGACATAAGAAAACTAAGACTCAAAGAGGTTAAGAGACTTTCACATGGTGACACAGATAATAAAAGGCGGAGCCAGAATCGATATCCAGAGTAGACTCCAAAGACCTCAAGTATTCTGGGGGGATGACATATGTATGTATGTGTATGTATATGATATATATAGGTGTATGTGTGTACATTTGATGATATATGTATGTGCATGATATATGCATGTATATGTATGTGTGTATATATATATAGACATGAGTGTTTGTATATATATACATATATATATATACCTCTCCCACACAAATCCATCCAAGCCCATCATAATGCTTTGTACATTGTGATTTTAGTTGTATAATTGAAATGATCTATTATTGACTGATTTCCACTACTCATGCTTTAGAATGGAATAAAACTTAAGCCCCTTTTTTCTACAGAGTGAGATCTTGAGAAAATCAAGAGAGGAGAGTATAAAGAAGCTTCAACTACTGTATAATTCCCCACAAAGGCTATAGCAATGTGGCAGTATTTTGAGAGTATTATGCTGAGTGAGATATTGTGTACTCTTATTAAAATCTTACTATTTGTAGAACTTTGGGATTTGTGATAGTCTCAAAGATTAAGATTATTTAAAAGTTTATTTTTAAGGAATATTCTATTATCTTTAAGTCATATAGTCATGACTGATAGGCCATATGTAAGAAAAAAACAGATGTGGTTTCGGTTTCTTTGATGATATAATAACTTTTTGGCAATATGATATAATAGCTTTTATTATAATCTTGTTCTCTGGTTGCTGATTTTAGTTGGTCCACTTCCAGTTTTGTTGAGAAATACAGACATCATTGTGTAAGTTTAAGGTGTACAGGTTGATGGTTTGATTTACATGTTGTGAAATGATTACAATAGTTTCAGCAGACGCTTTCCATATAATAACAACAAAACGAAAAGAAAGAAGAAAAAGGGGAAAAAAACATTTTTCTTTGTCATGAGAACTTCTAGGATTTAGTCGGTTAACAAGTTTCCTACATTTTATATATCAGCGTTACCTGTAGTCATCGTGTTGTATGTTACATCCCTAAAACTAATTTATCTTATTACCAGAAGTTTGTACCTTTGGATCACCTCCTCCAATCCCTGTTCCCCCTACTTTCTTCCTCTGGTAACTCCAAGTCTGATCTCTTTTTCTCTGAGTGTTTGTTTCTTCATTTTAGATACCACATATAAGTGAGATATGTCTTTCTCTGACTTATTTCACTTGGCATAATATCTTCAAGACCCACCCATGTTGTCACAAAGGGTAAGATTTCCTCATTTTTGTGGCTAAATAATATCCCATTGTATATATCACAACTTCTTCATGTGTTCATCCACTGATGGACACTTAGGTTGTTACTATGTCTTGTTTATTACAAATAATGGTGCCATGAACATGGGGCTGCAGACACCTTCTCAAGTTTGTGTTTTTATTTCCTTTGTATATATTCCCACACTGGAATTATTAGATCATATGATAGTACTATTTTTAGTTTTTGAGGACTTTCCATACTGTTTCCCACAGTAGCTGTATCAATTTACAGTAGCACCAACAGTGCACAAAAGTTCTCTTTTCTCCACATCCACACCAGGCTTTGTTATCGCTAAGGCATGAGGTGATATTTCATTGTGATTTTCATTTTCATTTAATTTGTTTTAATTTAGCTTTTCATATATCTTCCTTGGAGAAGTGTCTATTCAGGTTCTTTGCCCATCTTTTAACTGGGTTATTTGTGTGGTTTTTTTTTTTTTTTTTTTGTCATTTTGTTTTTGTTTTGTTTGCTATTGAGTTGAATGAATACTTTATATATTCGGGGTATTAACCCCTTATCAGATATATGGTTTGCAAATAGTTTTTTTCACATTTTTAAATTTGCCTTCTCTTTGTTGATGGTTTCTTTTGTTGTACAGAAGCTTTTTAGTTGGATATAATCCCACTTGCTAATTTTTATGTTGCTGCCTTTGCTTTAAATGTCATATCCAAAAAATCATCCCCAAGACCCATGTCAAGTAGCTTTATTCCTATGTTTCCTTTTAGGAGTTTCATGGTTTCCCGTCTTACATTTAAGTCTTTAATCCATTTTGAGTTAATTTTTGTGAGTGGTGTAAAGATATCTATTTATATGTAAATATCCAATTATCCCAACACCATTGACTGAAGAGTGTCTTTTCCCCACTGAGTATTTTTAGCTCTCTTGTCAAATATTTGTTGAATTGTGTTTATTTCTGGGTTCTCGATTCTGTCGCATTCGTCTGTCTGTTTTAACGATAACACCATACTGTTCTGATGACTACAGCTTTACAGTATAGCTTGAAATCAGAAAATGTGATGTCCCCTGCTTTGTTCTTCTTTCTCAGGATTATTTTGGCTATTTTGGCTATTATACAACTTTAGGAGTGTTTTTTCTACTTCTGTAAAAAATGCCATTGGAATCTTGACAGAGATTGCATTGAACCTATGGATGGCTTTTGGTAGTATTGACATTGTAATAATATTGATTCTTCCAATCCCTGAACACAGGATATTTTTCCATTTATTTGTATCTTCATCCATTTCTTTCATCAATATCTTGTATTTTTCAGAGATCTTTCACCTCCTTAATTAAATTTATTCATAAGTATTTTGTTATTTTTGATGATATTGTAAATGGTATCAGTCTCTGTATTTCAGAAAATTCATTGTTAGTATACAGAAATGCTATAGATTTTTGTATGTTAATTTTGTATCCCGCAACTTTATTGAATTCATTGATTAGATCTAACAGGTTTTTTGGTTGTCTTCAGAATTTTCTATATATAAAATCATGTCATCTGCAAATAAAGACAAATTTTACTTCTTCCTTTCTACTTCTGATAGCTTTTATTTCCTTTTGTTGCTTGATTTCTCTAGCTAGGATTTCTAGCACTATGTTGATTAGGAGTGGCAAAAGTGGACACCCTTGTCATATTCCTGATCTTAAAGGAAAAGTTTTCAACCTTTTACCATTGAGTGTGATGTAAACTGTAGGCTTATCAGTATGTTGAGATATGTTCTCTGTATTCTTAAATTGTTAAGAGTTTTCATTTATTGTATAAGTGAGATGTTTGCCCAGGTGCAGATTCTTGTCACTGATTAATTGATTTCTAAGAATTTCCTGAAGCAAATACTAAAGTTATTTATTGGTTTACCGTCTTATATTACCTGGTAAATTTTTTTCCTGGCAAAACAGATGTAATGTTGTCACAGGTATTGGCAAAGATGGTCTCAGTTCTCCAGGCAAAAACAACATTGTTCGGCTGCAACAGCTAATTTTCTCAGAGTAATCTATACAAAGCTTCTTCAAGTGAATGGACAGAAGACTGAATAGGGTTCTAGATATTAGGCATTAATTAGATGGCTGCAGACCACCAGGCTATTTAAATACATATTCTCCATAGTTCATCTAGTGATAGCAGGGTTTGGTCCATATTTCTCTCATCTATATATCTTCAACACCACTCAGTTCAACAAAGAATTCTATTACTTCTTAAACTAATTGCTACCTATATAGTAATTAGCCTAAAAAACTTGTTGTAGTCACCTTTGAAATGTATATTCTTTTTTTTTTTTTAATTTATTTGAGAGAGAGTGAGAGAGATCTCAGAGTGAGAGGGAGAAGCAGACTCTCTGCTGAGCAGGGAGCCCCATGTGGGACTTTGAGATCATGACCTGAGTCAAATGCAGATGCTTAACAGACTGAGCCACCCAAGGGCCCCTGGAATGTATATTCCTATTAAGTACTTGAGTTCTTTCAAGAGTTGTGTAAACTGTCTAATGTGAATCACTCATTAAAATGGTTAACCCGGGGCGCCTGGGTGGCTCAGTGGGTTAGGCCGCTGCCTTCGGCTCAGGTAATGATCCCAGGTCCTGGGTTCGAGCCCCGCATCGGGCTTTCTGCTCAGCAGGGAGCCTGCTTCCTCCTCTCTCTCTGCCTGCCTCTCTGCCTACTTGTGATTTCTCTCTGTCAAATAAATAATAAATAAAATCTTTAAAAAAATAAAATAAAATAAAATGGTTAACCCAAGGGTAATTAGACTTCATTTATATACATACCTACTGCTACCACTGAGTATTTAAAACTATTTACAGAAAATATGATACTTGCAATTGTATATATGTAAAGATGCAAGGTGTAAAACATTAAAAAAATTAGGTACTGTGAGGATCCTGCCAATGAATAAATAGAATAGCCAACTATTTATTATGTTATTTTTACAAGAGAATTTAAGAAAATGCCCTCAAACTCTTCAAATTTACTTTCCTTACATGACAGTCATGAAATGTAGGTATTTTCTTCTGATTTATGATTTTTAAAAATTTTTCAACATTTTTTAAGATTCATATTTTCAAATGTACAAAAAGTTAAAAGAATGCTATGCTCAAAACCTAGATTCAACAATTATCAATGCTTTGCCATAGTTGCTATATGTATCTATTTTTCTATCGGCCATCTATCTAAATTCCACCACTTTTGAAGTAAGTTTCAGATATTGTAACACTGAACACTTAATACTTAACCATGTGTGTATTAATATTAAATATTCTGAAACATAACTACAAGTTATTATCCCACCTAAAAAATTATTCCTAATTCTGTCATATTCAATACCAAGCTATTTCCAAAGTTCAATGTGGAGATCTGAATCCCATTTTGCAGTAATTGAAATACAGAACTTAAACAAATTCCAATTTAATTATTCACATTCCAAATCAATTTATACACATTGTACTGCTATAATAGTTACTTTGTCAGTATGAGGACTTGTAAAGGAAGAACTTTTAGAATATTAGATCTTTAAAGAAATTTATCCCAAAAAGTTAAGTCAATGGCACTATTGCATGGTATTATAATTAAAACTTGAACTGTAGTTTGCATTGTTTCACAAACCATAGGATTTTGCAAAGTGTTCATTTATATACCACTAGACTGTATTCCAAATTCCCATCTCAAAATATTTTGCATATGCCCCGTATTATAATTAATCAATATAATTTCTTTCTTGTTTGAAGTAGTTAGACAAATAATAATCATTTTATTTGATCTAAGAAGCTTGATTATGTCTGGGCTGACTTATCAATGCCTTAGTTGGTAAAAGTTCATTCTTTTTGCCATCCTCTGCTATTTGCAATGTCATACTAGGTCTCATAGTCCTTAGGGAGAGTATCAATGCTACTGCTTTAACATTTCCAAATCAATCTTTTTTTTTTTTTATGAACATTCTATGTCAAGAAAAACAGATAACAGATTTCTTAGTTAATTCACTCCTGAGGTTTTCCTTTACAAGAGTTCCACAGTAAAGGAAGAAGGAGGAGGAAGAGGAGAAAATAAATAACCTTACCAGTATGTACTTGCACAATTTAAAGGAGAATAATTTTAACCTCATTGATTTAAACAGCATACTTTCATTTATAGGCACCTGGTACACTCGTTAAAAAAAAAAAAATTGTATGTGAACCCAGCCACTAATCCCAATTAGTCGCCTTGTTATCAAAAACATAGGGTTATTTTCAAATCATGTGTTTAAACAATCTGTGGGTTGAAATGAGTTTGTAAATTTTTATTTATGTAATATGTTTGCAAAACAATGTTGATTTAAAGGAGAAATACAAGAAACATAATCAATTAAGTTGACTTCCTAAATAGTAGAATTTCCTTCCTAGTAGTAGAATTTTATCAACTTATCAGTATTATCCAATTCAGTACAACCAGACTTGAGAAGCAACTCTAAGCAAATGCAGTTCCTTTTGCAAAGGGGACTCACATCTTTCAAACTCCAAGAAAGAGGCCAGTAAAGGAAGTGGAGCATACTATGCAGATATGAACTGCGGCCGTTCCAGTGTTCTGAAGCTTACTGAAAAGTGATGACAGGGGCGCCTGGGTAGCTCAGTGGGTTAAGCATCTGCCTTCAGCTCCCATCATGATCCCAGCTCCCTGCTCAATGGGGAGTCTGCTTCTCCCTCTTCTTCTGCAGTTCCCCCTGCTTGTGCTCTCTCTCACTCTGTCAAATAAATAAATAAAATCTTTTTTTTTTAAGTATACTTCTAAAAAGAAAAAAAGAAAAGTGAAAGCAATATCTGAAAATAACCATGAGGAAGTCTAACTTGGAAGAACTGAGCCAAAGGAACAGCAGTAGTGTCAAAGGAGCAGGGAGCAGAGCTCTTCAGCTAACAACTCTCTGACTTACTGGATAACGAGAGAGAATGATTTTGCATCAGGTGCGCATCACTTCACCTATTTCATACTCTCAGCCTCAGCATTTTGTTGAAAGATCGCCTAGGAAACTCTGGTTTCCTGCAAAAGAAAAGTAATATGGTCGCAAGCAGCTACTTCACACTTTTTAAAGCATGTTTTGAAATTACATAACCATGAGAATAACAGGGAGCTGAAAGAGCACCTATTTCTATGCTTTAGTTCTTTAAGCTATTATATTAAAAACAAACAAGGCTTCTTGTTTTCAGTATATAATTCCAAAAGGAAATAAACAATTCTGATTTTACCAGCTGTGATATTTGAAAAGATTAGATGAGGCAGAAGTGCTTGAATTTTTTTTCTAGCATGCTAGCTAGAATAGGGATTATCTACATGTAGAGCATGACACCGGAGTCTGAATATGTGAGTTCAAACCTGTGTCTACTCCTTGCTGTTGAACTTTGAAGAAATAATCTATGTAAGTCTCCGCTTCTTCGACTGGACATTGAGGTCTTTAGAACCTATCTCATGAGTCACTGACAGAATTAAGTGAGGGGAAAAAAAATTTCATAGAGTTAGCAAAAAAATGGGCTGATGTCTGTCATTATTTTTTAATATCATTATTGTAATTATTTTATCACTGTAACAAGAAACGCTGTTTTAGTAACATTCCTATGAACTTTCAATGAGCTTCACTTATTCTGTATCTTTATTCTTACTTATAGTGCAGGAACCAATCTAAGTTCCTAGGCATAACTATTTTATTTTCAAGCTATCATTGCCTTCCAAGTCTCTAGATTCAGAACATTTTTTTAATTCCAATAGAATGACATTACGCTTTGTGGCTATCTCCTTTCTGATCTTCAATCTTGTTTCTGCTTTTCTGTACACACAGCTGTATTACATTTTTAGCATCCTAAGCAGGCAGGTGTGACAGTGTGACTGATACACAGCAGAAATAATGCACACCACCTTCAGGCCAGGCCCTTAAAACCTCTCACACCTGATCCCTGAGGTTTCCTTCCCACTCTGCTGTCTTCATGCAGAGAAGGCAGCATTGAGATCCACATCTGAATTACAGAAACAGTGGCACAGTGCAAGAGGCAAGCGTCTACACATCACATCTTCAAAGAGGACTGTCCACCTATCAGATCCCCCTGTTTGGACTTACAAGATTGAAAATTAACTTCAGTTGTGTTTAGTTTCTGGTATTTGGGAATGTAAATGTTATAGTAGCTCTTGTCACCTTAACTAAAATATCTCTAAATGTGGGAAAGCCTTACACACAGGTACAAAATTTCAGAGGCAGAACAAATACCCAAATATCTATAATATGACAAAATTGATCACATTAGGCATTTAGAAGCTAACTGATATCAACATAAAAATCTAACTTTCTTGTCTTTTTTCCCTACACTTTAAAATTTTATTTTTATGTGGGGCTTTTCTAGCTCATGACTGGACTTTTTTTCTCTATTACTTCTTAAGAGCACAGTAATCAGAAACTGATATGTAAGTGACATCTGAAGTAGAAATCATACTCTTTGAAGCATGAGTCTTTCACTAAGTTTTATCTCTGTAGGCAAAATGGATTTATGAAAAGTATATGAGGCTTAGAATCAGCCAGATCTGGGTTTAAATCCCAGTTCTCATATTTTTTCTCTGTGTGCTATATTGGGCAAGTTATTGAAATTCAGGTAGCCAGTCCATAAAATGGAAATAACAACAGAAACTACAATATATAGTAATTACAGAATTTAATATATACTTATGTAATACATATTTACAAAATATGGTATAGAAAGAGAAAATGCATTAACATTTTCCTGAGCATGTCCATGTCAGGCACTGTGTAAGTGTGGATCACCCTACTGAATAAAGTCACTGTGTTTGACCCATTCCTATTTCTCAGTCTCCACTGATTTCTCCTTGGTAAACTCTAGCCAGATATCATATGGCAATGAGAATTCTGAGAAAAGCAACCCCCGGCTTCTGTTAGATGTGACTATGCTGGTGCTGATCTGGCAACAGGCAATCCAGCATGTGTATATAGTATTTTCCACATAACACAGAAAAAGAAAGAATTATAGTAAAAATTAAAAAATGTGTGTCTGGCATACACTGTGTTCCAGGAACACATCATGAAGTGGTTATATTTACGTTCACTTAACTTTCTTTTTTTTTTTTTTTAAGATTTTATTTATTTATTTGACAGAGAGAGATCACAAGTAGACAGAAAGGCAGGCAGAGAGAGAGAGAGAGAGAGAGGGAAGCAGGCTCCCTGCTGAGCAGAGAGCCCGATGCGGGACTCGATCCCAGGACCCTGAGATCATGACCTGAGCCGAAGGCAGCAGCTTAACCCACTGAGCCACCCAGGCGCCCGTGTTCACTTAACTTTCACAAGCTTTCTTCCTGTCTTATATTTGAAGATAATTAAGGTGAATGAGTTAAAGCAACTTGAATGAGACCTTGAAGCACTAAATGGTAGAGCCAAGATTCAAAACTTATTCTTTCTGATACCAGAGCTTGCGCTTAAAAGGTAAAAAAAAAGCAGGGGCGCGTGGGTGGCTCAGAGTGTTGAGCCTCTGCCTTCAGCTTAGGTCATGATCTCAAGGTCCTGGGATCAAGCCCCATATTGGGCTCTCAGCTGAGCAGGAGGTCTGCTTTTCTCTCTCCCTCTGCCTCCCCCATGCTCTCTCTCTCTCAAACAAATAAATAAGATCTTTAAAAAAATAGATAAAAATAAAAGGTAAAACCAGAAATGAAATTCTGATCTGTTTAACTGCAAAGTGTATGCCACTGACACCTTTATTACTTCTATGGTATAAAACTCAGAGTCACTTTTTTAGGATATTTGTTAAGATAAAAATAGATGACACAGCAATATACAGTTATAGTGCTATAAAATTATTTTATGTAAATATATTTAAAAATTTTGGTATGTATGAGAGTTAGCTAAATTTTAATGAACAATAACTAAGACCTATAACTAGAACTTAACAAGATGATTATTATGAACTAAACTGTTCCTCCTTCCTCAAATTCATATTGAAGCCCTGACGATAGGGCTTTTATTTATTTTTTTTAATTTTTTTTAAAATTTTTTATTTATTTATTTTTTTTTTTAAGGAAGATAGGGCTTTTAAAGAAGTAGTTGAAATCAAATGAGGTCATAAAGGTGGTGTCTTAATCCAGTGTAGCTAGTGTTCTTATAAGAAGAAGAAAAAACAGCAGGGATATGTGCATACAGAGAAAAGGTCATGGGAGGACACAGGAAGAAGATGGTCATATGCAAGCTAAGAAAAGTGCCCCAAGAGAAACTAAACTTGTCAACACCTTGATCTTGGACTTCTAAACTCCAGAACTGTGAGAAATAAATTCCTGTTGTTTATGCCACTCAGTCTTATAGTATCTTATTATGGCAGTCTTAACAGACAAATATAAGGATCTCACATAATAGAGTGGGAAAAAAGATGGGTTTGCATATGCACTGGTATGATGCAAAGCACTTTTAATTTCACAGGAAAAAAATAAAGCTGCTTGTTAAAAAGATTTATTTATTTTAGAGAGAAAGAGAGTATATGTGTGCATGTACTCGAGTGCAGGGGAGGAAGGTGTAGAGGGAGAGAGAGTGCCAAGCAGAATCCACGCTAAGAACAGAGCCCACACAAAGCCTGATCTCACAACCCTGATCTCAGGACCAGGAGATCACGACCCGAGTGGAAATCAAAAGTCAGATGCTTAACCCACTGGGCCACCCAGGCACCTCCTATACCTGCTTTCTTTAAACAATGTCCATATCAGTCAAGATTCTTTTATAGGTATCATGAAAATTGTATATCTATCTATATTGTATCTGAAAAACTGAATGATTTACCCTAAGATCAGCAAGAAGATAAGGACGTCTGTTCTCAGAACTTCTATCCAAAATATTATAGTGCAAACATGTCAGAAAGAGAAACAAAAAGCACCCAGTTTGGAGAGGAAGAAGGGAAATTATACTTAGTCATAACTGAAATGATCTGTCTTGTAGAAACCTGATGCAATCAACAAAAAAGCTACTAAAACAACTAAGTGAGTTTAGTAAGTCTTCATGATATAAGATCAATAAAAATCGGCTTATTTTATACACTAGCAATGAACAATTAGAAATTGAAATTGGCAATTAAAATGATATACAGTAGCATAAAATATGAAATATTTAGGAATAATCAGACTCAAGATCCATAAGGCTTGTAAATAAAAGCTATGCAATATCACTAAGAGAATTAAAGAACAACTTGATAAATTGAGAGTTTCGTCATCTTCATGGTGAGAAGACAATTTCTTTAAAATGTCATTCCACTATAATTGATCTATACGTTAGACACAATCCTTATCAAAAGCTAGCAGGTGTGTGTGTGTAAAGAAAAAGACAAACTCATTCTTAAACTCATGTGGACACACAAAGGACTTAGAATAGCCAAAATAACTTTGAAAAAGAAGAAAAACTTAGAGGATAAAGACTCCTCTGTTCCAAGACTTGTTACAAAACTGTAACAATCAGAATAGTGTGGCATTGGCCACAAAGATAGACAGATAAATGGAGCATAATAGAGAGTTTAGAAATAGACTCACATATATACGTAACACTTATTTTCAAGAAAGGTAGGCAAACAATTCAGTGAAGAAAAGGTAGTCCTTACAAATGGTACTGTAACAATTAGATATCCACATGCAGAAAATGAGCTTCAGTCCATGCTAACCCATAGACAACAATTAACCCAAAGTGGATTATATACCTAAATGTATTAAACTAAAGCTATAAAACATCTAGGAGAAATCTTAGTTAGGAAACTTCTTAACTTTGGGTTGGGCAAAGATTTCATAGATGGAACATCAAGTGCAAAATCAATAAAAGATAAATATTCATAAATTTGATTTCCTCAAAATTAAAAGCATCTAATTTTTGAAAGAATCTGTGAGAGAATTAAAAGATAAGCCACAGACTTAGATGAAATACTGCAAAACATACATCTAATAAAGAACTTTAGGGGTGCCTGGGTGGCTCAGCAGGTTAAACCTCTGCCTTCAGTTCATGTCATGGTCTCAGGGTCCTGGGATCGAGCCCCACATTGGGCTCTCTGCTCAGCAGGGAGCCTGCTTCCCTTCCTCTCTCTCTGCCTGCTGCTCTGCCTACCTGGGATCTCTGTCATATAAATAAATAAAATCTTAAAAAAAAAAAAGAACTTTACCTAGAATCTATGCAGAACTCTCAAAATTCAACCACAGCCCATTTGAAAATATGAGCAAAAACTCTGAACACTTTATCAAATGAAACATATGGATTCTCAATAAGTGCATGAAAAGATACTCAACATCAGAAATCACTAAAGAAATTCAAATTGAAACTGCACTGAGGTACCACTATACTCTTTAGAATTACTGAAAAAAAAAAATAATAGCTTAGCAAATAAAATGTTGGGCAAGACATAGAGTACTTGGAACTCTCACAAACTGTCAGCAGGAATGTAAAATGGTACGATCACTTTGGAAGATAGCTTGGCAGTTTAAACGTTAAACAAGCAACTATCCTATGATCTGACTGTTCAGCTCCTAAGTATTTACCCAAGAAAACAACAGCAAAACAGCTATGCAAAGACTGGTATCCAACTATTCATAGCAGCTTTACTTGGATAAGCAAATCACAGTGTATCTGCACAATGAGAACATTGTGATACAAAGTAATGACCTCCGGATACATGCAATAACATGGAGGAATCTCAATAAAAGGGGTTTGCCAAAGAAACCAGAGGAGATACATGTGCGAATTGTATGATGCTACTGGTATGCATTTCTAGAAGATAAACATTGATCTATTGTGATAGAAAGCAGGTCTGTAGTGGCCTGGGGACTGTTGGTGGACAACAGAGAGGGGAGGAATTACGAAGAGGGAGGAATAACAAGGGGCAACAAGAGAATTCTGGGAGATGTCACTACCTCGATCGTGATGATGATATCATAGATATGTATGTGTGTACATATTTATGTATCTCAAATTATATGCTCTAAATGTGTGCAATTTGTTGTATGTGCATCCAGCAGTTAACTTGTCTTTTTTTTTTTTTTTTGTCTTGTCCTTGTATTAGGCCACTTTAAGCTGTCTCACAGATTACTGTTACTTTGTTCATTTTTCTTTTCTTTCTGTGCTTTATGTTGGATAGTTGCCATAGCCATGTTTTCAAGTTAGCTATCTTCTTCTTCAGTATCTAATATGCACTTAATCCATCCAGTGCTTTTTTCATGTCAAACATGTATTTTTCATCTGCAGAAATCTGATTTGGGTTTTTAAACATCTTCATGATCAATATATACTTTAATTCCTTGAACATATGGAATATGGTAGTAACTATTTTAATACCCTTGTCTACTGATTCTATTGTCTGTATTATTTGGGGAACTGTTTTGATTGATCAATTGTCCTCATCATGAAACATTTTTCCTCTTCCTTTGAACATGTGGTGATTTTTTTTTTAATCTTGTTATGTGCTGAATATTTGTATTTTTATAACTATTATTGTGCTTTGTTCTAGATAGTGGTTAAATTAATTGTAAACATTTTTATCCTTTCAGTTCTTGATATTAAGCTTTCTTGGTGAGATCCAACAGAATTTAGTTAGGGTTAATTTCTCCTTCATTTTCCACATCTTCATCTCTCACACACCCACTGAGGCAAAATCTTTCTCAAAAATCTGTCCCATAATCTAAGCATTATGAGGTTTTCCATTTTGGTTGGTGGTAAAAATAACTTTTTTTTTTGACCTGCGTAAGTTTTAGGGACTTTTTTCCTCTGATCTCTTTTCTGTTGGCTCTTTCCCAGCCTGGAATAGTTTCCTCAAAAGCATATGCTGATCAGTAGTCAGTTGGAGGCCTGAGGAAACTCTCAGAAGCTCCAGTGTGCCATAAACTCAAGTCACTTTGACTTTCCAGACTTCTTATTCCATCTCCTCAATTCAAAAGACTGCTAAACTCTGGGTTCCCTCTCCTTGGACAGCAGTGTAGAACTCTCTCAAGAGGGTAAGCAGAGAAAATTGAAGGGTTCACATTATTCATTTCCCTTTTTTAGGGGTTCATTGTCCTTTGTAGGCTGATGTCTTGAAAATCATTATAAATATAAATTTGGTCTAGCTTTTTAATTGTTTTAAGCAGAAGGTTAAATGGCTCAAGTAACACTATCTCGGCTAGAAGTAGAAACATCAAAGGTCTTTTGATTTTGATATTCGACAGGGTATGTGTACCCAAGAAGGACAGAGCAAGAGAAAAGGAATCTGAGGATGTGGTCTTACTCTACTTTCATAAATTAGAGGCTGTGGTCAAGAGCAAGTCGGTCTTGCTGAACTGCATTGGAATTAGGGTATTATCTGTCCTTTCTACTCCCCACTGTTAGTGTGATGCTTTGGGGGGGGATGTTTTGCATATTTTCATGGGGATATTATAAGTAGTTCACCAATGAGAGGCATTTTGGTAAGAAAAGTGATCACATAAATATTAAAATACATATTGTGAAGAAAATGAGCTCTGGTGTCAGAATCATGAACTTAAAAGCTGTTTCTGCTATTTACTAGGTAGTCTGGCAGTTTAATTAAACTCTCTGAATTTCAATTTCTTCTTTAAAATGAAACTAACTGTACTTACATCGAAGGGTTGTTGTTAAAAATTTAAAAAGGAAATATATACAAGATTCCTAGAAAAGTGCATGTGAAAGGATGCCAATAAATGTGTGAATTCTTGGATTGTGTAATGAGTAGTAAAAAACAAAAGAGAAGTAGTCTGTGGGGGGACAAAAAAACCCAGGCAACTCTGCACACAGATGCCACATATTTGTGTTGTCTGGACTTCTTCCTGAGAAATGAGTATCAGAGCCAACACTAGTCTACATAGCACCTCTGCTTGGGTTATGAATAGATGCCTTCTGTGTGTGAACAGATTAGAAAAAGATGCCCCTTACTTGAGGTGATAGAAGCCACTAAGGAGGAAAGTGTAAACTGGATTTCTGCCCCTTATTCCCAGAGACAGGCTTCCCGTGCGGCATACAACTGCGCAGCTGGATACGGAGGCCTTGGCGCCAAAAGTCCACAGAGGATATTCTCATTTCTCTCTGGCCTTCATGGTATCTTGCTCAGAATCTCTGGCATCACACAAAAGGGAATAATTTGAGAACAAGAAGAATTTGACATTTGGTCTTGAGATATTTAATAATATACTTTTTCTAAGTCCTAAAAAGAAGTTGAATTGAAGAATGTGCTATTTGGGGAGGTAAGTAATAAAATATATATATATATATATATATATATATATATATATATATATATATATAATTAATTACAAATTAATGTTTTAGATATATGTATTTATTATATATAAAATATATATTTCACATACAAATATAGATATATATTTTTTAAAGATTTTATTTATTTATTTTGACAGAGAGATCACAAGTAGGCAGAGAGGCAGGCAGAGAGAGAGGGGGAAGCAGGCTTCCTGTTGAGCTGGGAGCCCCATGTGGGGCTTGATCCCAGGACACTGAGACCATGACCTGAGCCAAAGGCAGAGGCCCAACCCACTGAGCCACCCACCCAGGTGCCCCTACAAATATATTTTATATGTATTTTATATATATATACACACATATATATAATATATTTATAAATATATAAAATTATAAATATAATATATAAAAATATATTATAAATTATATATTTTATATATATATAAAATACACACACACACATATCTGTGTGACCCATTCTACTCTGAGCTAAACAATGCAGGAATTGTTTTTACATTTCATTTAAAATAGGGATCTCCTTTTTCTAAAAAATGACACAAAAGCATATACACCTCTTTTTAGATTAGGTTTTCCTTCTTACTTGGAGAGACTTAAAGAGAGTGGTGAATTCTCTGAACTAAATTTTCTGCATTTGGATTGGACTAATATATGCTAGATCCGTCAAATTTCTCCTAAATATCTATCAGTTTTTGCCTCAGGTAGTTTGACATTCTGTTTTTAGTACATACATATTAAAGCTTTGTGTGTCTTCTTGGAGAAACTACCCCTTTTGTTTATATAATGCCCTCCTTTTAAAAAATTTTGTTGGCTTTTATTTTAATTCTTGTGTAGTTAACATACAGTGTTATATTAGTTTCCAGATGTACAATATAGTGATTCAACAGTTCCACATATCACTCAGTGCTCATCTAGAAAAGTGCACTCTTAATCATCTTCACCTATTTCACCCATCACTCCATGCACCTTCCCTCTGGTAACAATCTGTTTATTCTCTATAGTTAAGAGTCTGCTATTCTGGATTGGTCCTCTTTTTTTTTTTTTTCTCTATTTGTTTTGTTTCTTAAAATCCCCATATGAGTTAAATCATATGATGTTTGTTTTTTCCCTGATTGGCTTATTTCAGTTAGCATTATACTCTCTAGATCCCTCTATCTATGCTGTTGCAAATGGCAAGATTTCATCCCTTTTCAGGGCTGAATAATACCCCATCTATATCACATATCTTCTTTATCCATTCATCTATCTAATGGACACATGGGGCTGCTTCCATAATTTGGTGATTGCAAAACAATGCTGCAATAAACCTCGGATGATCCCTTCAAATTACCATTTTCATATTATTTGGGTAAATACCTAGTAGTGCGATTACCAGATTGTAAGGTAGTTCTATTTTTAATTTTTTGAGGAACTTCCAACCATCTTCCACAGTGGCTACACCAGTTACCAGTCCCACCAACAGTGCATAAGGGTTACTTTTCCTCTACATTCTCACCAACACCTGTTTCGTGAGTTTTTGATTTTAGCCATTCTAACTACCTCATCGTGGTTTTGATTTGTATTCCCTTGATGCCAAGTGGATGTTGAGCATCTTTTCATGTGTCCATTAGTCATCTGTGACTCTCCTTCGAAAAATGTCTTTTCATGTCTTCTGCCCATTTTTAATTGGATTATTTGGTTTTGGGGTGTTGAGTTATATAACTTCTTTATACATTCTGGATACTAATCCTTTATTGGATACATCATTTGCAAATATCTTCTCCCATTTGGTAGGTTGTCTTTTTGGTTTTGTTGTTTCCTGCTCTGTGCAGAAGTTTTTTTATTTCTGTACAGTCCCAATTGTTTATTTTTGCTTATATTTCCCTTGTTTCAGGAGATATATCTGGAAAGATGCTGCTACAACCAACATCAGAGAAATTACTGTCTGTGCTCTCTTCTAGGATTTTTATGGTCTCAGGTCTCACATTTAGGTCCTTAATCCATTTTGACTTTATTTTTTGTGTGTGGTGTAAGAAAGTGGTGCAGTTTTATTCTTTTGTGTGTGACTACCCAGTTTTCCCAACACCATTTATTAAAGAGATAATGTTCTTCTTAGTTCTGATCATTTTCCTTACCTAAAGTCTTCTCTGCCTGAAATTAATACAGCTACTCCTATTTTCTTTTCATTAGTGTTAGTGTGGTGAAGGGTGTTTAAACTTCTTAACATACAATTCTCTAAGCTCTAAATTAGACCCATTACATCTCTCTCAAAAGATAAATACATAGATTAAAGTATGCTTAAAGAGCATTCAGAAGAAATGACTGAAATATATGGTGTCAAAAATAAAACGTCAGTAATTAAAATTGCTATTATTCTATTTTTTGGTATCATGGCTTCAAGAAATAGAATTAAGAGGAACAATTAGAAATTATAGTACTGTAAGTATCAATTCAATCTATGGATGATCTCTGGAAGAGCTAGAACTATCCTGACTGAAAAATTAATCCAATCTTTTTTTTTTTTCCTCCAGATTGTAGGCTCATCAGGAAAGAAGTAAAGGAATGGCATTTTATCCTACTTTCTCAAGAGGGCAACAATGACTCTGTTCTGTACACATCTGAGTTACTGCTATCATCTAAATGTTTGTGCTTCACCTCCCCCACCCCAAATTTATATGCTGAAATCCTAATTCCCAAAATGGTGGTATTAGGAGGGAGGGCTTTTGGGAGGTGATTAGGTCATAATCATCAGGAAGTGGCTAGCCCTTTTAGAAAGAGGTATCAGAGAGCTTGCCTGCCTCTTCCATCATCTGATGAAACAACAAGAAGATGCCATCTATGAGGAAGTCAACTCTCACTAGACACCACCTTAACCAGCACCTTGATCTTGGAATCCTCAATGTTTACAACTGTGGTAATACATGTCTATTGTTCGTAAGCCACCCAGTTTGTGCTACTTTTGTTGTAACAACCCAGATAGACTAAGCTATGTTTTTCTCACATTATGCTAAGAGATCTTTCCCTTTTCATTCTGTAATTGATGACAATGAGCTTTCTATCCTCTTTAAGATGCTGAATTTCTGATGGGGATGGTTATGTGAAAGCCAGAAGACTAAATAATCAGTGGAAAACCATGAGCAAAGGCAGCAGCACGAGACTTGAGAATGAAATAAGACTTGGAAATAATGTTTTCTGTCCCAGCTGCTGTACATGTTGAAGGACATACTCTTGTATACCACATACAAAACAATGTTGCAATAGTGCCTTACCTGCCTAACTGGAATCTGGCCCAGAGACTAAACTAAAATTATACTGTTACAATATGGCAGCCTGATCATTACCTCCAACAGTAGGAGGTATTCCCTACCAGGAAGCCATCCCTAAGAACGCAGCAGGATACACTTCTCACACCTGGATGATATACCTGTCTGAAAAACCATCTTTATGTAATCTGACAGAACATTCTCCTCATGTGAATCTAGTCTGAATTGAAAATGACAACTTGCTTTCTACAGTCTCATCTTTTCTATCTTTCTGTATCCTCAAAAGACTCATTTCCTTATTGTTTCATTTATTTTGAACTCTATAGTCTTTTATACTTGCATCCACTGGCTTTGATTCCAATACATTAGTTTCATCTACGGGATCAAGTGATACAGTACTGATGTTAATGTACTTGAAAAAAATTATTTCATGTATGTATTGATTGTACTATAGTGCTTAATCCAAAACTAGATCCTTTTCTATTTTGTATTTTCCCCATTTTCCTGGAGTTATTTTCCAGGAAACTTTTATTTTCCTGATTACTTTCCAGAAGATGACAAAGCAAAGACATGAATATGGGCTGAGTCTTCCAAATTACAAATAAATTCTCTGAAAAGTAAACATTTCTACTCATCAACTAAGTGCCTCTCCAAACATCCCAAATATTTGAAACAACTAGCTTGACTGAATTTGCTGATTATTAGCAACAGTAAAAGACAGGGCAACTAGACATGGAAACACATATGAGAGCATATTCTGTTTGACAAAATTGTTAAATTTAGGTTTCTATGCCTTTTATACTTTCTATTTCCATGGCCACATCTTTTATGCATTCTTCTTTCACTAAAGGAGGTTTTCTTCCTTTCAATGCATCCTGTAATCCCCAGCCAGATCAATCTTCCTAAAACATAATTTCAATAGTGTCATTTGCAAAATAAAAAATAAGACACCTCACTCTCCTATCTACAGGATAAATTCCAAGCTCCTTAAGCTGCAACTCCAGGGACTGGCTAATTTAACTAGGCCTGCCTTTCCAGAGCTAAGCCTGCTCTTCTCCTCCTCCAAATCCTGGCTGAAGTCAAACACATTTATTCACTGTCTCACTTTGCCACCTTCGCATCTTTGCTGAAACAGTTATTTCCCATTCTCTCTGCTTGCCAAAATAATATTCCCCATCAAGGCCCGTGCCAAATCTCATCCTGCTTTCTATACTCTAATAATCTTGCTGCTATAAACCTCTGTGAGTGACAATCCTAAATAGTTTTATGTTATGAAATAACATTAAAGTTTGATAGTTACCCACTTTCTTGAAAAGCTTAAATATCATACATGAAACAAGCTGATCATCATAGCTAAAACAAGAATTGGTTTTATTATGAAGGTTCTTATTTTTTTCCTCACATTTTCACTAACATTTAATCTAACTCACAAGTATTTTGGCTTTTTATAGGTTGTTTTATATTTCTGTCCAGGGAGGAGGCCTTACCAATAGGTTAATTGAACTTTTTTTTCTCCATGGAGAAGATTAAGACTTATTGTCCCCAAAGGATAGACAATGTACCTGTTATTTTTTCTACTCCAGAGTTTACTCCAGGCCAGTACCTGATACATAGTATACATTTAATTCATATATCTGATGAATCAATAATTGCTCATTTTCATAAAATGTTACGGAATTTATAGTATAAGGATCACACTTGTTAAAATCAAATTTTATCTGAAAAGTAATTGTTAATGTATAACCTTAGAAAAATGATCTTATGCTTTATTATAAATACACCATGAAGTATGCTATGAATTGTTATATAAAGTAGTAAAAACAGGGGATGCCTGGGTGGCTCAGTCAGTTAAGTATCTGCTTTCAGCTCAGGTCATAATCCTAGAGTCCAAGGATTGAGACCCCAATCAGGCTCCGTGTTCAGTAGGGAATCTGCTTCTCCCTCTGATCGTCCCCCTTCTCGTGCTTTCTCTCTCTCAAATAAATAAATAAAATCTTTTTTTAAAAAAGTAAAAATGAACAAAAACACTCTAAAACGAAGAGACTAGTACTCTTCTGATGGCCTAAGGATAGCCATTTGGTGGGGTTTGATATATTCAAATAGATCAGATGTGTTATCTTCAGATTCTACATTCAACAAGTAACAGATTCAGGGAATATGAAGAATTAAATAAATTTCCTCTCATCCAGAGCTCTAACTAGGAGACACTGACACATGCACACATCATTACAATGCAGTGCAATATGGATTTTCATATAGTAAGTCCAGGTGCTGTGAGATCATTTATCATTATTAATCTGTGGATTACACAGAAAAAGTATCTCAGAAGCAGTCATGTGGGAGTGGGATTTTAAAGGACTAGTAAATATTAACCTAGTTTAGAACAAACGAACAATAATAAGGTTAGTCAGAGGTTTGAAAGAAATAAGGATCAGATAGAGAAGAATACCCTGAGTGTAGAAGTCCAGAAGTCACAGCCACACTCAAGGAATTACAAATATTTTAGTATAACTAGAGTGTGATTATATCAGTTTCTGAAGTGGAAGAGAGTGGAGAGAATGTATAGTGGATAGATCATCTATGCTTTTTTTATAGTTTTATCTTATAATAAAAGAGGTTGCCATTCAATGTTTTTAAGCACCAAAGTGAAGGGACTGAAGTTATGCTTAAAAAAGACCATTGAAACAAAAGGTCAGATGCCCTGCAGAAAATAAAACAGATGAAAGTAAAGCAGAGTTTTGAGATTGTTGCAGAGTCCAGGTGAGAAATCATAAAAGCCTAATCTAAAGTAGTAACAATGAAGACAAAAAAAAAAAAAAAAAGGAGGGTAAATTTTAAATACATTAAAAAGAATTAATCAAAGTTCAGTGACAGCCATTGCATTGGGTTAAGAGATAGGAAAAAATGAAAAATGACACTTGAGTTTTTGTCTTGGCAGACCTTTTACATTGTGGAAATATCCATCTGGAAAAGACTAAAGAGAAAGAAATAGATCTGGGAGATTATGAATTCTCGTGTTCCAAATAACCAGAACAGCTATTGTTATGGTGACCATAAAAAAACAAAAACTAAAACACACACACACACACCAAAACAAAAAACCCAGAGGCATCTTTTCCATGTGATAATGAGTAAAATAGAGCATAATCCCCTGCAAGGACAATGGTGGCTGTTAAGCAATAAACTAGTATTGTTTAATAGCATTTAAAACTAAAATGTTACAGAATTTTTAAACAAAAGGTACAAACTATACTTAACTGCAGAAAACTTTAGCTATTAGGAATCTTTATCATCTTTCTTCTTTTTCCTGCATGATTTCTTTGATAGAAACCTTTAATACTATGTTTCAATAAGAATGCAATGAAGTCTTCTTCAAGGGGATTACTCCTGTTAACTCTATACCTACCTAATTCCAGTAGAAAGATGGTACTAGGAGTGAAGGGAAGACTTTGAGAAGAAAGGGAATCCCTTCCTTTAGGAAATCAGTTGAGGACTTTCCCTGCTCTAGGATTTATTCACATTCTTGCCCTTCTTTATAGATACTTTGATTAGGAACACTGACTTTAAGGATCTTCCTTTCTTCCTAGCTGACTTAAGGTAACATGGAGAGAAAATGACCATCAGTATCTTACAGCTTGACTTTACCAGTGGCCATTTTTGCCTGTCACAGAACACAGCATTACTCTCAGTTCACACTTCTTCACTTTCAGTGTTTGCTTGAAATTTATTTTTTAAATTACATTAATTAACTTGTTTAATAGTATAGTAACTTCTTCGTAACTACTACAGAATTGATGTTTATAGTGTTTGAAAATAAAATTACTTTATATGACATTATAAAAATAATATATGCTTACTCTAAATAATTGTAACAATAAAAAAAGGTCTTAAAAAACATTTAAAATTCCTTCTCCCTTAGGCAATCTATATTAGTATTTTGATGAGTCACCTTTAAGCTGTGCATATGTGTGTGTGTAGGAGGGAGGAGGAAGAAATATGAATTGATATGTAATTTTATATTCATGGAGTTATACTGTACTTCCAACATATTATTATGACATTTTCTTATTAAACAAAGCATTTTATCTGTTTTCCCATGGGTACATAATCCCTCTCCCTGTTTGGATACACCATAATTTTATTTTCTCACTACCTTTTAATAAATTTGAGGCTATTTCCTTTTTATTTCAATATAAAAAGTTCTTCAACATGGATCCTTGCCAGATGTTTATCTCCTTAATGAAAAGAATCTTATATGTATTGCCAAAATCCATAGCAGAAAAGCTGAATCACTCTACACATTCACCAACAGCACATAAAACTACCTCTTTTCCCATATCTTTATGTGGATGCTGTCTCTTTTTTCTCGTTTTTGCCAATTTTTCATACAAAAAGTATCTTATGTGTTTGTACAAATGCCACTTAGGAGAACAACTTCCTTGGTCACCTTCTATAAGACAGCATAGCTCCATCCGACAGTCACACTCTGTTTCCCTTATTCTTTATTCGTAACATTGTCACTAACTGACATACCATATATTTATTTATTATTCATTGTCTGCTTTCTCCCACCTGGATTTATACACTATAAGGGTGTAGGCCTTGTTTCTTTTCTTTAGTTTTCTATCTCTTAGCAACTTGAGCAGCTTCTGGCATGTAGTAGATATTCAAGATTAAAATAATCAATAATTTTGAATGAATTTTTAAAAACATAATTTTTCCTTTATGAATTATGCAATTCTTCTTCTTAAAGTTTATTATATACTTAATTCTCATTTTTATTTAATCAATTTTTTAAATCTTTGCTATGGTCCATAGATTAATGTGCCTATTTTTGAATCAGAATTACACACTTATTTTTACTCTATTTCCTAATACATTTGAAATTCTGAAAGGGCATGCTCCAGCCCTATTTTGTTCTTAGGATGTTTCTAATAATCTCCTTTCTTTATATTCTTGTAGATGATCTTTTGAACCATTTAATCAAGTTTCACCTGATCCCATTAGAATCTGAATTGAAATTGCACTGAATCTAGAGAAATATTTAGAGAAATTTGACATCTTTATTGTGCCTTCCTCTCTAAGACAACGCATGCCTGTATTTTCAAAACTTCATTCCAAAAAACACAGAACTCCATTAGCGTGTGACTGTAGAAAAGGTTATCATTTTCTTCACATATTGCCTGAGGATTTCTTAAAAGTCTACACTTGGGGATACCATACTTTTGTTGTCATTGTGAATGAGCTATTTTTCATTTTGCTTCTAAATGGTGTTTAAATTGCTCTTTGAAAGACCTTGCATTAGAAGCTCTCAAGAACACTACATTATATTGCCATAAAGCACACTGAAACTGAACTAAAACTTTATAAAAATGGTTTCAGTAAAATATGGATTAGTAGCCTAAAAACAAACAAAATCAATTTACACTGACCTTGAGTTTAAATATTTATCTCATTTTCTTTAAAAAAAAGATACCAATAAAAATATACCCCTAGTTCTCTAAATAACACCCACTGACCTTTACATTTAAGAAATGTTTTAGAAGTAAGGTTGAGTCATCTTTCCAAACTTTTAACATGGGGATTCTCTCTATATTTTCTCAACATATTTAAATGACTTAAAATTAAAATCCCAGGAATAGATGAGAAATAAATAAACATGGGCAATCAAACATGGTCACTCTACAGAATACAATCTGAAAGAACTCAGCTAAGTCTTGACCTGAGGCAAAGCAAAAATTCTCATAGGTGTATCTGTACACTTTTGTTTATTTTATATAAACTCCATGATAGCCTTCACATAGTCGCTACAAGTTGGGTAGCTCAGACATTAAGGAAAGAACTAGAAAACTTAAAATGAGTAAGGTTTCCCAAAGGTGTTTGTAAGCCAAACTATTGTTGCTGAGAGAATATGATTACTAATAAATGCTTTCACAATCAGTTGAGGGAAAAGTCTGAGTAAGAAGAAAGCTAAACTGTAGCCTTCTAAGTATTTCTAAAACAACTGTAAGTTTAATATGTTATAGGACTTCTGGGTACTGATCACTGAATTGATTATAGCTTTTTTGATAGGCCAATTTCTTTATGCCTTATTTCCATTCACAAATATAAACCATAACTCCTCCACTGTTACATTTGCCATGATCTGAATGAATCTTCCTGTGTAATTTCCACTAATCATTTTTATTCCCCCATCTGTGCAAAAGACTACTTGATATTACCAATTAACCATCTGCACATTTGTGAAAAGGCTGCACAGTGCCTGCTTATGTGAAACCAGCCATATCCCTTCCCATCAGAAGCCGAATTTGCCGAAAGAGGAGACTAAATAAATATTTTTAAGTGTTCCTTTTTATATTAAGTAAAGATACATGAAATGATTAATGTCGCATAATCAAGCTATGTAACATAAGCATAAACTCTAATATTTCAATGGTACAGTTTTATTCTTTGTGGGAGAAGAAAATTTTTAAAAATTAATGCACAAAGTAAGGAGATGATTTTAAAGCAAAACTGTGCTAAATTGACAGTTTTGCCTCACAACATTTTCTTGGAAGATAAAAAGGCAATTTCTGCCAATTTTACAAAAACACCTCCTTTTCTCTACTTTAGTTACTATCCTGTAGGCATCTTATATCTTTTCTAGTAGACTAAAATTCTATTCCTCTAGGGAATGAAGGAAGAACAAATATCAGCATTTGATATTCACTGTGCCATGCTCTAGTTTTCTGAGATTTTCAAAAGAAGGTCTGTGACAGTGGGGCCCCACCATTTACTCCAGTTCTCCCTCGCTGCTCTCACCACTCTGGAGCCCACTCCCTCAGATGGAGAGCAGGCTTTCCTCTGCTAAGAGAGTTTGAATGTCTTGTATCTTTCCTCACAAGTTCTTGTATCTTTTGAAATATTTGAATATACTTGACAAAATGAAATCACTTATTTTACTAATTTTCAAACATATTTTAGTTTCTAAAACTGTCTTTAATGGGATTTACTCCACAGGCTGCATATTTTAACAATCAGCTGTGTGGTTTCTTGATTGTGCTGCATATTTGAATATTTCAGCCTTTGTATATTTTTTGATTGAGACTCATACTGTAATGAGCCACATAAATTGCATCTTTGCAGAGAAGGTCTATCAGAAACTTAATGTTGGTGTCTAGAAGACCTTTCTCTTGCGTGTGTGTGCATGTGTGTGTGTGTGTGTGTGTGTGTGTGTATGTATGTCTGTTGGGTGAGAGGTTTGCTGGTGTCTGGATAATTGCAGTTAGAGATAAGCCTAAAGAAAATGCATTTGTTTTAAAAGAAAGATAAGCACAAATTTCTAATTCTAAGTTCAGGTTACAAATGAATGGAACTATGCTTTCATGTAAAAAAAAGAAAAAACCTGAAATTCATTTATACATTTGATTTATTTGCTATAACATTCATATGTCAGCACCCAATTTCTATACATGTGTATGTATATATGTGAAGCATAGTATACAAACTCTCCAATGCCCTATTTTATAAAAATGTGCTGAACTTAATAGGGTAAAATCAGGAGTTTCATTTTTCACTTTGAAGCAGCTCTGATGGTTCTTACTTCCCTGCCCTTGTCAGCAATGTGGTCAGAACTCAAAGTTTAACAGTCACTTTTAGGCAATGAAATGTCTAGTCTAAGCTAAAAGAGTGTTTTTATCCTATATTCAATTTAAGATTTCTTTTCTCTCCCCAGACAAGGAAACAACAGTAAAGAGAAAGTAAGCATGGTTTTTACTTTCAGTCTTTTTCCTCCCTACACTATGATTAGAATTTTAAAATGGAGGGAAGGAGTGTTTCAATCACTGGGGCTATCTATTAATCTTTGTTGGCTGCCTATATATATGTATCTTCCACCTCAAGTGTCTAAATGTTCAAGTACCATCTCTCTCCATCCCTCTCTCTCTATCTGAATGTGTATTTGTGGATACCTCACCTGAATTCACAGCCCTACTGCAGAGCACAGACGAAAGTCTTCCTGGCTTTTCACAATGGTCCCTCAGGCCTTGCCTCTGGCAATATACCCAGTCATAGACTCTCTCTACTAAAGTCCCTTTAGTTGGTAAACTCCTTTCAAGATAGTGTTAAGCCAGCATACACTAAAGCCAGAGTTGCTCTATTTTAGCCCCACTATCAAGTCAAAAAGTTTTTGCCAATGGCTTTCCTCTTTTCACACAGGTTGGAGGGAGTCCCCAATCTTCAAGTGAGAATGAGGCCCAGTGACCACACACTCCATATCTAAGGGCATTCTCCATGCTCTATCAAGAAATATCTTAAAACTCCAGCTCCACAATGAGTCGGAAGATAACATTTCAAACTCTTAGGATAATCTCTGTGAATGGTATGCTCAGGGTCCATTTCCCCTAACTGTGGTTTAGAGAAAGACAGGGGCATTACTAAGTACTCTCTATGCTTTCAAATTCCTTGAAATTCAAATTCTTTGATTCATCATTCCTACTAAAGAGCCTCTCTTATGTAGCATGCTGCAGTGACAATCACTGAATTAGTTTAGCCACTATTAGTCCCACAAGAGTGTGTCTAGATCCCTTTTTTAGGGAGTTCTTAAAATTCATTATCCTTACCTTTGAGGATAAAGCCCAGAATGCTGAGACCACAAGAAAGACACTAAAATACATCCTATTATATGCTAGCAGGAATTTACATATGTCATGTCATATAATACATGACATTTTTATTATAGACATCTTTTTTAATTTTGTCTTATTTTTCCCATTCTTTCCCCATTCCGCACTCTTTCACACCCAATGGTAGTAACCTTATAGATGCCCTTCAATGCATTTTACCATAATCATATAAATATACATATACACATATATATTTAATCATATATAGAATTTGTTAGTGTTCATCTAAAAAAAAAAACAGTGTCCTATGGTCATGTGCACCCACTTTTGCAGTCAAGAATGCACTGTGAAATTCTCTCCCAGTCAGAAGGTAAAATTAAGTCTTTCCCAATTGGCTGCATGATAGTAGATTCAACCATTTGTCAGTGGAAGGGCATTACCTTTCTTCCTTCACTACAATGCTTTAGCAAGCATTTATTGATGTTATATTTTTATGGAATAGACTATCAAAAGCAACTATGTCAATTTTCAATTTCAATTATTTTCCAATGAAAGGCTATAACAATTCATACAACCACCAGCAACAGAAGATTTTTTTCCCCAGAATCATTGCCACGGCCAGTATTTAATCTTTTAAAAACATATTTTGTATTACTGATCTTCAGATTATTTTCTATTCCTCAAGCTACTTGTGATCTTGATGTTTAGTAGTAATTTAGATACACTGTAGCAAATTTTCTATTTATATCACTTACCATTTTCATTTTAGGTATTTTTCTTGCCAGCTTCTAAGAATTCTTTGTGTACTATAGATATTAATTCTTTTGCTTTTATATTTATAGTGATTTTTATTTTTTATCATTAAAATGTTTAAACATACATATAAAAGTAAGCAAAAGAGTATAATGAATACCTACAATTTTGACAATTATTAGCATTTTTCAATATTTGCTTCTGTTAGTCACATTATTTGTTGCAATTATTCACCTTTCCTGTAACTGAAGTCATATGAATTTAAACTTTCTTCCATAAGACAGACGATATCTCCATGTTACTTTTAATTTGCAGCACAGTCAAATGACTTGCTTCCATCAATAGAATAAGACAGAAGTGAGAGAGAGTGCCAGTTCAGAGCCTAGACCTTAAGGAGCATTGAATATTCCAGCAAGCCTACTGATAACAAAAGAAGGATAAAGTATTAGAAGAGCTGAACTGCCCCAGCCAATCCACAGAACTGCCATGAGAAGCACAGCTCCTCCCCTGTCCCCATGGCATTAAGTGGAGTCACCCAGCCACGCTTAGGTTTGATCAGCCAAAATGCAGCTGTTTCACTGACTCTTAAACAATGAATGATGGCTGTTTAAAGCTTGTGAATTCAGGTGAGGTTTTCAACAAATGATTGCCAACTAACACAATTCATCTATTTTTTACATATAACATGATATTCACTTCTACAGCCTTCCTACATAGCTATAGTATCATTCATCCACAATATGGTCTAAAGGAAAGAAATGCATAACCTTCTCAATAGAAACCAAAAAAAAAAAAAAAAGTGTTGATATAAGTTGATCATCTTTCATGATATAAACTCTCAGCAAACTAGGAAAGAAGGTAACTTCCTCAAACTGATGACAGGCATCTGCAGGAAACCCGCAGCTCACAGCAAATTGAGTGGTAACAACTGAATGCCTTTTCCCTAGAGTGGGAAACAAGACACCCACTATTGGAAGATTTATTCATTATTATATTGACTATCCTAGGTTCTCCAACAAAGCAAAACAAACAAATAAAAATAAATGAAAGTTATAGTAATTGCGGGAAAAAAGAAGGAAAGACATCTTTATTTACAAATGCCAGAAAAGATGTCATTAAAAACTCTTAGCACAAAACCAGTTTATCAGATGAGCTAGTCAAGACTGGAAGATTCACTTGAAGAAATATGAACTAGAACTTTTGTCCAGAAGGTCTCACACTGAGCTCTGGTGACACACTGCAGGAAGGCAAAGTAGCAGTATTGATATGAAGATGAACCAGCATGGTCCCTTCCAATAAAGTGGTCAACAATCAACAGGAAGAGGAGGTTTGTAGGCACATTAATTACCATGGTCCCAAGTGTAAAGAGGCAGCAGAGCACAGTAATTAAGAGTATAAACTCTGGAGAAAGACTTCTTGGCTTTCTTAGTTATGGCTTAGGCTATTCATTTAAATTTCCCTGACTCAGTAACAGTATTAACTTAACTTTCTTAGTCATGGCTTGGGCAATTCATTTAAATTTCCCTGTCTCAGTAAGAGTATTCTTCTTTTAACTTTTAGGTATCTGTCTCTTAGAACGCAAAATTTTATTGATTTATATGTAAATACTTAAATAGTGGCTTGAGTGGGTGGATTGGAGATGAGATTTTATTTGGATAGTATATCTAGTTTGGCAACAATATATCATCTAAATTACATCACAATAAAAATTTTCTCTAACCCTCATGAACTATCCAGTAACAATGAATTAGATATCCAGTGGCAAGCCTTAATTTGTGTGTTACTTAGAACCCGAAATATTATTTGTAATGATTTTTCTCACCTCACTATAGGGTGAGAAATGGAGTTTGTATTATTACTCATTCGTTTTTAAGGAAAACTATAACAAGTGTAAAGCCAGATGCTGCTTGCTATCAGGGAAATAGCTATGGAAAAAAACTTAGTTCTTGATATTAATACATTGTTTCATCTGTCCAATTGTCCATCTGATAATTTCTGCTTTTGACTCTCCAGAATTTAGCCTCTCTTTTGATGTTTTATGGGTTTTTAAGCCAGGAATTATGAAGAGCCTGAGAGTTTATTCAATTTGCCAAAAAAGTTATCTTGCCACAGTTTCATATATGCTAGCAGAAAAACATAAAACCTGAGTCAGAGGAACGAAGGCTGCTTATTATTGACAAAAATGACAATAGTCAGAATAGTACCTTAGTTCTGTTTAATGGACCCCCTGTTTCTACACAGCCACATGATTAGGGCCACATGTTGAATGCACACACAATGGGAATGTGTTAGAAGAGAGCTAACCAGAGACTAGGAAACCCTGGGTTTTACCTAGCAGATGCTGGTAACCTAAATATCCTTTTCTGTAAAGAGAGATATTATCTTTACTACCCTGAGATGAAAGTGAAACTTCTCTAGGGATGGAAAGGAGACATCTCTATTTTTACTATACTGGAATATAAATAAATATCAGCAAACTGGCTGTTAATATCTAGCCGTGAAGTAACATGAAAGATTCATGAGTAATTAACTCTCAACAAAGGGAAGGCCTTATTACATGTCTGTAAGGGTTTAGCATAGAAATCAGGAGTGGACAACCTGTTGCCCCCCACTCTGTACACAGTGCTTATTTAGAAAGTATATATGACTTGGGACACCTAGGTGGCTCAGTCGGTTAAGCATCTGTCTTTGGCTCAGTTCATGATCCCAGGGTCCTGGGATGGAGTCCTGTATTGGGCTCCTTTCTGCAAGGGAGCCTGCTTCTCCCTCTGCCTGCTGCTCCCCCTACTTGTGCGTGCTCTCTGTCAGAAAAATAAATAGAATCTAAAAAAAAAAAAAACAAAAAAACAACTCACTAAAAAAAAAAAAAAAAAGAAAGAAAAAAGAAAGTGTATATGACCTGAATTAGGTCAATTCAAATAAGTTTATACTGAAACCATGGGGGAGAATCCTTTCTTTTTCTCTCTCCTCCCCATATAACATGAAAAAAAAGTAATGACAAGATTAATAAGGCAAACTTGCATTTTTCAAGAATATAAAGATAACTCAGTAACAATTTACTGAGCATTGGCTACATGCTGGACACATGATATGAAAATGAACTGGGTGTGGTCCCTTCTAACAAGGAGCTCAAAAATCATTGGGAGGAGGAGGTTTGTAGGCACATAAATACCTTTGGTCTCAAGAGTAAAAAGACAGCAGTAAACAGTTACTAAGAATACAATTTCTAGAAGTGTCTGGGGGGCTCAATTGGTTAAGTGCCTTACTCTTGATATTGGCTCAGGTCATGATCTCAGGGTCATGAGATCAAGTTCACATGGAGCCTGTTTAAGATTCTCTCTCTCCCTCTCACTCTGCCCCTTATCCCCCTGCTCACACTCTATCTCTCTCTGTTTCTAAAAAGGAAGGAAGGAAGGAAGGAAGGAAGGGAACAATCTTTGGAGAAAGAATTTCTTTCTGGCTTCCCTAGTTATCATTTAGGTAATTTATTTAAACTTTCCTTAGCTCAGTTACTTCACCTGGAATAATGACCTGGTAACATAATTTAATCCATGAAAAGTGCTTGGAATAATACATGTATTAACAGCAAACACAATACATTTTAGCTATTAATACTATACTAGGTGTTGAATATGGCTATGTCTAACTTGCTTCCAATTTATGGAACTGTCTAACAGTTATTACTATCTAAAATTATCACATACACATAAACATACATAAATATGTATACTTATTGGGGACACCCTTCCACATATGTTTACTTTTGGGTTTAGATCTCAACTCTATAGCATAATTTAGAAGACAACAAAAACTTTGTCTATGTTATTTTTCCTGTATTTCAACTGTTAGAAAATTACCTTGCGCAGCGTATAATCCAAGAAATATCACTGAATGAAATCTTCTTAGAGTAGTCAGGGAAAATAAAAAGCACTTAGGAATTCTCAGGCATGGGGCACCTAGGTGGTTCAGTTCGTTAAGCATCTGACTCTTGATGATTTTGGCTTAGGACACGGTATCAGGGCTTGTGAGATTGAGCCCCAAGGAGACTCTGCACTGGGCATGAAGCCTGCTTAATTCTCTCTCCCCCTCTCCCTCTGCCCCGCCCTGCCTGCTCATGCATGTGCACACTACTCTTTCTCTCTCAAAAAAGAAGGAAGGAAGGAAGGAAGGAAGGAAGGAAGGAAGGAAGGAAGGAAGGAAAAAAGGAAGGAAGGAAGGAAAAAAAGAAAGAAGGAAGGAAAGAAGGAAGGAAGGAAGGAAGGGGAAATTCTTAAGCATGCATGTATTGATAAAGTATAGTGTGTTTTTGGTGAGGCTGGAGAAAGCAATTGTTGGCTAAGGATTAATTTGGAAAGCTATGATGGAACCAATTTGCAGAAAGCCTCTGCAAATTATGGTAGAGTTTAGATTTTTTTTTTTTTTCTGAAACAGAGTATCATCAGGTTCTTCAAGAGAACTATTTGCAAATATTTTCTTAATATAAGAACTAGGTCAGCAATATTGAGAATAGATTGGATGGGGGTAGAAAAGAGTGGAAACATGCATATTACATAAAATGTTAAAACTTCAGGAAAAAAGATGACAAGTACCTACACTAGGTCATGGGATGGATTCAAGTGATATTTTATGGATATAATAAACAAGAGTGGTGAGTAATGTGATACGGGGGATGATGCTAGGTATAGAATCAACAGAGCTGATATTTCAGATTGCAGTTTGAATATACTGTGTGTGACTCACTCACTTGAAAACTTCAACTACTGGCAATTGTCAACAATTCCTAATGGTTCTCTACAGAACTGGGAGTTTAAAGCAGGATCCCAAGTGAATCCTTCTAGATTGAGTCAGTGCACTGATTTACATAAGACTAAAGCAGCTGCCTCCATAAAAAACTGAAGAAACAGAAACTGGTATTTTGTTGAAAAAAGGTGTAAATGAAGTTATCACACAAACCATCTGGCTGCACCTGATATCCCTGTAATTAAAGACAATGTTGTTTCAAACCTCAGAGATTGATAAAGAATCAAAACAATGTCTACAAAAATTACATTAAGAAAAAAATAAAAGAAATGTTTAATCAAAAACTTTCAGGGGCACCTGGGTGGCTCAGTCGTTAAGCATCTGCCTTGGGCTCGGGTCGTGATTCCGGGATCCTGGGATCAAGTCCCGAATCGGGCTCCCTGCTCGGCGGAGAGCCTGCTTCTCCCACTTCTACTCCCCCTGCTTGTGTTCCCTCTCCCTCTCTCTCTCTCTGTCAAATAAATAAATAAAATCTTTAAAAAAAAACTTTTAGTAAAAGATTAATAACTTTTTTCCTTATAAAGCTTAAATTTCAAAATAAAAATACATAAAAATACAAAAAATACATATGGCAATATAATTAATTAATAATAATTCATTATAAGAAAGTACTTAAAGAATTATATCTCAGTAGGAAACCACAATGGTTCAGATCAAAGAGTCACAAAGTTAATTTAAACTTTGGCCTCAACTGGTAAAGAAAATATACAGAGAGTCATAGAAATTAAGAAAGGGTTATGGTCTACCTTGGTCTATGTGAGTCTACATTCTTATAAGAGTAGAATAGAAAACATAGGCAATAATCACTTGGACATGGGCCATAGCAACATTTTTTCTAGATAAGTCTCCTTAGGCAAGGGAAATAAAAGCAACAGCAAATATTGGGACTAATCGAACTAAAAAGCTTTTCCACAGAGAAGGAAATGATGCACTAACAAAACAAAAAGACAACCTACTCAATAGAAGATATTCTGCAAATGATATATCTGGTAAAATGTTACTATCTAATATATATAAAGAACTCACCCAACTCAGCACCACAAAACAATCTGATCAAAAAATGGCAGAGGACCTGAAGAGACATTTTTTCAAAGACCTACAGATGGCCAAGAGACATATGAAAAGATGCTCAACATCGCTCATCATCAGGAAAATGAAAATCAAAACCATAATGAGATATAGCCTCATACCTGTCAGAATGGCTAGTATGAAAAGCCAAGAAATAACAAGTGTTTGTGAGGATGTGGATAAAAGGGAGCCCTTATGCATTGTTGGTGGGAATATAAACTGATGCAACCACTGTGGAATGGAGTATGGAGTTTCCTCAAAAAATTAAAAAACAGAAATTCCATATGACCCAATAATTCCACTGCTGGGTATTTAATCCAAAGAAGAAAAACAAACAAACAAAATAAACACTAATTCAAAAAGATATATGCACCCTTGTATTTACTGCAGCATCATTTGTAATAGTGAAGATATGGAAGCAACCTAAGCACCCATCAATAAATGAAGGGATAAAGAAGATGCAGTATACAGAAAGAATAGAATTTTTTAAAAATTTTTTTCATTTCTTTATAAACATATAATGTATTTTTATCCCCAGGGGTACAGGTCTGTGAATCACCAGGTTTACACACTTCACAGCACTCACCACAGCACACCCCCCTCAATGTCCATAACCCCACCACCCTCTCCCGACCCCCCGACCCCCAGCAACCCTCAGTTTGTTCTGCGAGATTAAAAGTCTCTTATGGTTTGTCTCCCTCCCGATCCCATCTTGTTTCATTTAAGGAATGGAATATTTTTTAGTCATAACAACGAATGAAATCTTGTCCTTTGCAATAATATGAACAGACCTAGAGGCTATCATGCTAACTGAAATAAGTCAGAGAAAGACAAGTATCACATGATTTCACTTATATATGCAATCTAAAAACCAGAACAGAAACAGACTCATAAATACAGAGAACAAATTGGTGTTTTGATGTTTGCCCAAGGTGAAGGGGGAAAGAGGGAATGGGCAAAGTAGGTGAAGGAGATTAAGGTATACAAACTTCCAGCTATAAAATAAGCAAGGCACAGGAGTGAAGAATATAGCATAAGAATAGTCAATAATTGTCAATATTATTGTATTCACATAGTACAGGGAGAACTGGTAACTACACTTATCATGATGATGATCATAACGGAACATGATGAACATGATTGCATAATGTACAGAATTCTTGAGTCGCTATGTTGTACACTTGAAGCTAAGATAAAATTGTATGTCAACTTTTCAATTAAAAAAATCATAAGGAAGAAAAAATACATGACAAAAGAAAAAATTCTAAAGACTAAAGTTATTTGGTATCAGACATTCAGTTACAGGTCCTTAAGAGCCAATAGAGTTGCATTTAAAGAATGTCATGCTTTGTCACAGCTTCGGGAACTGCTGAAGAATAAATACCAGACTCTCATCCCAGACAAAGGAAATATCATCTTTGGATACTGCTTTGTGTTGAAGAGATTTTGCCAGGTAAGTGAGAAGTATTCTGTATGTTAGCGGGTGCTGAGAGCAAAAACAACTCTGGCTCCACTATTTCTTTAGCTTGTCCCATTTAGGCACTTCTATTTATATGCTACAAGAAATAAAGTGCAAAAACAGTGACATATTTTTTTCTCCCTTTTGGTGAAGAAGCACTTTACTGAAAACTTTGAAATTCCTTTCTAGAATTACTATCCAGAGCAGTAATGGAACTGCTGAACAGCTGGTAGAGAATGAGAGCATGATGAGAGCTTGTAGGGAAGTAAAGAACGGGAACACAGAACATGTGTATGGGAGTAAACTTTGCATGTGGGAATGTTCTGTGTAAGTTCTGTTGCTGTTTGCAAACTGACTCTTTTGATGTGCTAAAATAGAAAGGACAGAGTTCTCTTTGCATTTTGAAGATGCCTAAGTGATGCTTTCATGGCAAGGGAGCATAAAAGTAGCCATGGGTGATTGTCTTTTACTATGTAAAACTTTCTGAGATGTAATTAGATGTTCTACTTCCCTCACCTGAATTCATTCATCTATGTGAATTATTAAAGCCCGTGTCAATATAAGGCTCTCAGAATGGAAGAATGAGGGAAGTAAAGTTAAATGAGTAAACACCTGAGGCTATTTCCAGGAAGGAGAGCCATTTACCCTACTTGTTAATTCTCAAAACAATCATTTCAATGTGTTATCAGACTATCACAATGTGACAGCAAAAAATTCTGGGTATCACATGACAGTAATTGTTCTGTCTATACTTACTGGGGAAGAAACAGCCTGCACCCCCGCAAAAAAAAAAAAAAGAAAGAGGGAATGACTGCAGTTTATTCTAAGATCCAGTGGTAGAGATATGCTCAATGTCATTGTGGATCTCTCTCTCTCTCTCTCTCTCCCTCTCTCTCTCTCTATATATATATATATATTATTATACCATTATTATTGTTGTTTTTGTTGTTGTTATTTTATTATTTTATTGGCTGTGCTTTCATCCTGTTGGTTTTATTTTCAAAGCAAGATCCCTACCATGCTTAGGCTTGTGCAGTGCTTATAATTTATAATTTTAGAAGATAAACAATATCATAAGTTGGTTACGAGAAATCAGCTTGAGCCAGTATTATTTAGAATTTTAGTCCTGCAACTTAAAAGCTGTATGACCTTGGGCAAGCAACTTAATACCTTTGAGCCTCAGTTTCTCAAACTATAAAATGATAGTATTAAGGCTCATAAAGCTGTTGCAAGAATTAAACAATTTCTTCCATGCCAATCACTTGGAATAATGTTTGGGACAGTAGAAACATTTCATTAAAGTTATCTAAAAAATAAATACAAGAATAATCAATGTCTCTCGTGGTGTAAATATTTGGTAATCTGCTCACTGTTATGCCCAAATAAGGGGTCCGTGATTAAAGGAGCGAGACTGATATAAAGCGAAGGTCAAGAAAAGCTTTATTTCATGCCAAGTATCAAGAATCTAACCGAACGTTCGGGGACGCACCTCTTACAAGAGAGGGCAACCTGTCTGTTTCACAGACTAGCTTTTAAGGGCAAAGGCCATGCGGTCGGTTCTGGCCACGCACAGGTGGCCAATGAGATTGTAACAGACACAGGAAACTCCACAGTGATGCTAGGTGACCAACTGAACTACAATTTACCCTAGTAGATATTTGACCCAGCCTATCACCTTGGTTGGGATTGGCACCCAAAAGGCTCCCAAAGGGCGGGGCCCATACTCCTTGGTAACCAGGGAGACAGTATGCATCCTCCCACTGATCGGATGTCTCCACCTGGCCTGACCCACCCTTGTATCTGGGCTTTATTACCTGGAACTGGTTTCTGAAACTTGTTTTTAAGTGAATCCCCTGGGGGAAGGGGAGCAGGGACACTTTAATTAAAGCTTCTTGCTAAATAGGTCCTTCCACTCACCTGTAGACCAATCTCTGTGCTCTGAGTGGTGGCATGCCCAAAACATAGGGTGGAAAGTGCAGTTTCTTCTCTGACAGCAAGGGATGTCACATGAAATGGGGAAGGGGTAATTCCCAGAATCAGAGCGGGGAGGTGGGGAGGAAGGATACACTCTAGCTATGAATTGTATTTATTAAGATTACCCCACAAAGAGGGATAGATTTCATTGTTCAGATGGAGGCTATGGGGGACTAGTAAAGGCAGAGGGAGAGGAAACAAAGCATGAGTTGACATTTTTCCAGACCGGTCCTTCTTTCTTACCTACCTGCTTCTAGTACTTCTCTTTTTGCTCTATTGCATTCTTCCCCATCAACCCCCTAATAATTCTCTCTACTTCCCAGTATCCTAGGATCACAGTGTGGCTTTAGTAAGTGCATATTACTGTATGTGTCCCGGACCTTTCACTGGCAAATGTCTTTTTAGCATATGACTATGTGCTTTACAATATTACAATATTAAACACATTGGCCACTTCAAATGGAAACTTTGTGAATTCAATTAAAATAAAATCACATTAATGGCTTTATGATTTTCAGGTAATATGCTGGTTGAGTAAATTAATTATTTAACTTTAAACTGGTATGAATTTGAACCACCACAACTATAGAAAAAAGTATCCTTGTATCTTTCATCTTTTGTGGGAAGCAAGTTTATTCAATTCTGGTTAGTTATCAAACCTACCTCACGCCCGCAGCATCTTCCAAAAGTCATTACTTTATTCCAAGTCTTCTGTCCATTATGTCCTGACCATAAGACTTGTTTCGTTTTGTTTTTTTGTTTTTTGTTTTTTTTTAAGAGAGACAAGAAGGGGGAGGGGCAGAAGGAGAGAGAGAATCTTTTTTTTTTTTTAAAGATTTTTATTTATTGATTTGACAGAGAGAGATCACAAGCAGACAGAGAGGCAGGCAGAGAGAGAGAGGGAAGCAGGCTTCCTGCCGAGCAGAGAGCCCGATGTGGGACTCGATCCCAGGACCCTGAGATCATGACCTGAGCCGAAGGCAGCGGCTTAACCCACTGAGCCACCCAGGCGCTCCGAGAGAGAGAATCTTAAGCAGGCTCCACACCCAGCTTAGAGCCCAAGACACAGGACTTTGATCTCACAACCCTGAGGTCATGACCTGAGCAAAACTCAAGAGTCAGGTGTTTGAGCAACGGCAGGCACCCCTGACCATAAGACTATTAAGGATACATTATCAGATAAGATCATAGTAAGCAAAACTGGGAGATCTCCACTATAAAGAAAAAAAAACAAAAAACAAAACAAAACAAAACAAAAAATGGTGCACAAAGTGAGCCAAGCAGACCTAGAAGTATTTTTGCCCTTTAGGGATGTGTTCAGCTCATCTTCCTTGTTTCTAATGCACTGAAAGGCTCAGCGTGACTGATTCATACTCAGAACAAATTGCATAACACTCCAAGACTGACACTTCCAAAGTTCATCCATTCTGTAGTTGCTTGACATTAGAAAAGGGCAACTCTGGAAAAACGAATAAAATAGATTTTCTCACTCTGCTGGTCATGTCTCAAAAACAGCTGAACAGGTTTTTGGAAACTTAATTTTAAAATAATCCATCATTCAATACTCAACATTTCAATATTGATACTGTTAAGATTAGCAAGCCAATTTTTTTTTAATCTAAATACATTAAGATTTTAAATACTATTAAAAATAAAAGTTCCTGGGGCACCTGGGTGGCTCAAACAGTTAAGCGTCCGGCTCTTGATTTCTGTTCAGGCCATGATTTCATGTATCATGGGATTGAGCTCATTAGGGAGTTTGCTGGAGATTCTCTCCCTCTGGCCCTCTTCCCACTTGCATGCATGCATTTTCTCTGTCTCAAATAAATAAATAAATCTTTAAGGTTAAATATACATAAGTTCCAAGAGGATAATGACTTGATCTGTTTCATTCATAAGACACACAGCCTTCCCCAAAATCTTTATTTTAATGCAGGTTTGTTTTTTTTTAAATCAGTGATCAATTTAATGAATGAGTAAAAAGGATTTTACTACAAATATAAGCATCACATTAAAGTGAAATGCACAGACAGCTAATCCTCAGGTTATTAATTCATAAGTCTTATTTCTGGCACTAAGTCAATTATACTAAAATTGTTAATGCATGACACCAAAATAGGCAAAAAACATTCACATGAATTTATAACAGTTCACATTCTCTAGACATATCTCTTAAGTTTATCTCTGACATATTATTCAGGGCTACTTCATTTTGAAACAAACACTAATCTATTTCAAATTGGCTTTGTTAAGAAAAGGGATTTATTTAAGAGTATAAATAAGACTTTGCAAAGTCTAGACTGATTCTAGTATCAGGACATCTTGATCTTGGGTCTAAAATAATGTATCAGGCTCTATTTCTTCTTTCATCTCCCATGTCTCCTTTCGTCAGCTTCCCCTAAATCTAAAATATAATATAAGCATATATTCTAAAAAGAAGAGAGATTTTTTTGCTGTTGTTGCTAAATTCCTAGCTCTGATCTTTTACTGTAACAGAGCTTTGAATGCACTGATTGTCCCAAATCTTGAGTCATGTGCCTAGAGGCAGGAGGAGAAAGGAAGATCACTGTAAGTAACAAATACCATGGCTAGGGTAGGGTAGTTCCATATTGGAAGGATTAGCACATTAATTATACAAATGGCCTCAATTTTTTTGCACCTCTGTTTATATGCCCTTTGCAATGCAATGTGACTTTGAGGTTCTTTCTATCAAGAACAGAGACTATTTCTCTACCCTTTAAATCTGGGATGGCTTTGTGACTTGATTTGGCCAATAGAATGTGTCTGTTCTCTTTCTTGACCACTGTGACTACCATAAGAATAAGCTAGGCTGGTGGAGAATGAGAGACCACATGTAGTGATTTGTCCCAGGCAAGAGTGTAATCTGTCCCAGGTAAGGCTGTCCTAGATCACATATAAGCCAGGAAACCTTCCAATTAACTGCAAATGTGTGAATGAACTCAGCTGAGATCAATCAACCCAGCTCATCTAATGAACTCTGGAAGGAGAAGTAGATATTGAACCAAAAGAAATATTCAGTTACTATAAAATAATGAATGGGTTTCTATTGTTGATTGAGACTGTCTCTGAAAGAAAATAAAATATTGCCTGTAATGATTAGATAAATGACAACATCAAGTGAAATGATTTTATACTTCCCCATAATGGATATTATGAAAAAGAAATTCATTGAAATGCATATATTACGTCTATTAAATAAATGGTCTTATTGCCTAAGAAGATGTAATTCCTTAACATGGTCAGTAAAAGATGAAAAGGTTCAGCATTATAAGCTAAGGGTGGATCTTGTGATTAAAATAGAATGATTAATAATGTTAAAAATGGATATAAACAGTGTTGTAAGCTTCTGAGATAGATTACCAATCAATCCATAGTTTTGAATAGCTTTTTTGCATTTTAAAGCAAGACGAAGTAAGAAATCAATAGATTAATAATGCAAAGTATGCAAAGGTAACTCTGAAGGAGTAAGTGACATGATGAAAATGAAGCCAGTATTGATGGGATGAAAAGTTGAAAAAAATTGAAAGCTGGTGGTTTTTTCCTATTAGAGCTGTAGAGTGAATAACTTGAAATATAATGCTTAGGGTGGCTTTAGGGAAATTTTCAGCGAGTAAGAAGAAGCCAGAGAGTCATTTCCTGATATAATTTTCTCACAATGATATCATGTTACTAAAAGTCCCACTTAATATCTTCTCAAATGTAACTCTTGAGATGCCTCCAGAGAGTATCAATCCTCCTAAAGCTGTCCCTGTACTTTCTGAACTGCTACAATAAAGATTAGGTAGAAATTATAAAGAAGATAAGTTTTACACTAACTAGATCATGCTAAGAACAACTTTATGAGGCCATATATTTTCCCTGTTTAATCAAACCATATGTCTATTAGCAATATTTATGTGGAATGAGTCTACCATTCATAATTGATCAAATGTTGTGTTTTCTAAATTTAAGATGGGCATAAAGCCCTTCATTAAAAATAAAACACTCAAAAAATTCCTGGTAAATATTGTAGCAACTTAGAATCTTACCATTCCTCCTTGAGAAACAAAGTAAAAAGGGTGTAGGCGAAATCCATAAGCGAATTTTCATATGAACTATGAGACATAAAACCTGAAAATTGCAATATGCTTTTAAGTGTTACCCAAACATCTGAGACCAGCAAAGTACTGTAAGAATATCTGTAAGACGTTACACCGGAAGCCGAGCCACAGCACCCTAGCAATGGTGAATCACAGACACTTCCAGTTAAAAATCATTCCCAAAAGGTGAGCACCTATCATTACTAAGACATGCCATGGACAGGGCAGATTTCCTCTAAGACAGAATAATAGCAAAGGGGTAGAGAGAAGGTGATGAAAATGCACAGAGTGGAAACCTCTGAAAGCACCATCAAAATTACCTTTTCAAAGTAAGAGAATCCTACTAGATGCATTCATTGGGAGGGTTGGGCAGGGGCTAATGCAGGAACTCTGGGAGTGTGGGGCAGGTAGGGAAAAGCTTCTGGTATCTGCTTAAATTTGCACAGAAAGCAAAAGCTTAGCTGGAAATATGCACTACGTTTGAAGCAATCAGCAAATCTTCAAGTGAAGAAGAAGCACTTTGCAAAGAATAGGGATTTACTACATCACTCCTGCTCCCAGACAGGAATCTCTTGCAATGAGCTGGTTCATAAAATCACCACTTGCCCAAACACGGGTTACCAGGAAGAAGGGAAATATTCAAATAAGAATTAGATAAATGACAGAGAGCACCAGAATTTTTCCACAAAACAGTTCAACCGATAAACATTGAAAACTATGAATGAAAAGCAACTATAGTAATGATGAGCCAATCAGAGAATGAAAGTAAAGTTGATAGCAGGAATATAAGAACTCAAGCAAGACATGGCCAGACAATTCATAAAAGTGAAAGAAAGATTCTTAGCCATGAGATATCACCTCACACCAGTCAGAATGGCTAAAATTAACAAGTCAGGAAATGACAGATGCTGGCGAGGATGCGGAGAAAGGGGAACCCTCCTACACTGGTGGTGGGAATGCAAGCTGGTGCAACCACTCTGGAAAACAGCATGGAGGTTCCTCAAAATGTTGAAAATAGAACTACCCTATGACCCAGCAATTGCACTGCTGGGTATTTACCCTAAAGATACAAACGTAGTGATCCGAAGGGGCACGTGCACCCGAATGTTTATAGCAGCAATGTCTACAATAGCCAAACTATGGAAAGAACCTAGATGTCCATCAACAGACGAATGGATAAAGAAGAAGTGGTATATATACACAATGGAATACTATGCAGCCATCAAAAGAAATGAAATCATGCCATTTGCGACGACGTGGATGGAACTAGAGGGTATCATGCTTAGTGAAATAAGTCAATCGGAGAAAGACAACTATCATATGATCTCCCTGATATGAGGGAGAGGAGATGCAACATGGGGGGTTGAGGGGGTAGGAGAAGAATAAATGAAACAAGATGGGATTGGGAGGGAGAGAAACCATAAGTGACTCTTAATCTCACAAAACAAACTGAGGGTTGATGGGGGGAGGGGGGTTGGGAGAGGGGGGGTGGGGTTATGGATATTGGGGAGGGTATGTGCTCCCCAATACCAGGGAGGGTATGCTATGGTGAGTGCTGTGAAGTGTGTAAACCTGGCGATTCGCAGACCTGTACCCCTGGGATAAAAATATATGTTTATAAAAAGTAAAAAAAAAAAAAAAAAAAAAAAAAAGTGAAAGAAAGAAAGAAAGAAAGGGAGAAAGAAAAGAGAGAGAGAAAGAAAGAAAAAAAGAAAGAAAAGAAAGAAAGAATACTTAAGAGAAAGGAGAAAAGTTAAAAGGTCCAACAGTCTATCTTTAACTGCTCTAATTGAAATGGGTCCCTAAATTCCCATGTGTGTTTGAGTCAGTATTTGCATTTGGTGGTGGGAGGGGATTTCTGTTTGTTTATTCATTTGTGTTTTTTTTGTTTTGTTTTGTTTTGTTTTTTGGCTCTTTGCATACTCACAAACCAGTAACATACATTTTCATCACTAGCTTAGTAGATCTTACAGGGCTAACTATTCTCTCATTGCTCTGCAGTGTTTTTCCCCCCTTATTGTTATTATTATTTTATTATTCTTATAATTATTGTGCAAAAAATGTTTGTGTGGGTGTGTGTTTGTATTGGAACACTTTCATCTATACAGGTGTGCAAGCCACTCACTTATGTTTTCTTCTAGTGTTTATGGCTTTATGATTTTTTTTGCATTTGAATCATTAATCTAGATGAAGGTTACAGTAGTTTAGGGTATCTATTATGGACTGATTTTATCATTTGCGATAAATATCTAGTTTGAGCATCATTAACTTAAATAAGGCTCTCTGGCAACAAACAATCTTATCTATCATTGGTGAGCACAAAATGGCACAGCCCATATGGAGTGTAATTTGGCAATATTCATCAAACACTTTAAATGCATTCTCCCTCTAACCCAGTAATGTTTATCCTAAAGTTATAAACTAAAGTTTATCCTGAAGTTATTCCTGCACAGGTGTAAAGTGACATCTATGCAATAAATGTTTACATTACCTAAGTAGCAAAATATTGAAAAAAAACTCATTTATTCAAGGATAAAGGCTTTTGTAATTGAAACTAAAGCATAATGAAAGTATAACAAAATACTCTGCAGAAGTGAAGCTCTCTTTTATATGAATGTATAGACGGGGGAAAATGATTCAATATGCACCAAATAAAATTATCAAAAGAACTGTGAAAAAATACACTACCTTTACTTAAGAAACTTGGAAAGCAAGAATTTATTCATATGTACTTATATTTGCATAAAGAAAAGCTGAAAGGTATCTATGAGACTGAAAAAGTGGTTAACATTAGATGCAAAAAAATGAAGGGGAAAGAGATGGGGGTGACTTCATACTTATTTTAATATTTGACAGTCAATTATCTATTTAAAAAATTTACAATGTGCCTTCTTAGGAGAAAACTTTACTTTTTTTCTCTTCATGGAAAGATGAACTATGACATAGGACATATTAACACATAGCAGTTTCAGTGACTAATCAAATAGGGAATTTATAATATTTCCTGATTTACATGTTTGTTTTAGGTCATATTAGTCTTGTGTTGGACTATGCCAATTATAAAACTAGATAACCCACCTGAGGTTGTTATTTTAGATTATCTTTTTAAGGATGTTTGTAGAGCAAACAGACATAGATAGAGATAGTATCTCCATCTGGAGCAAAGGCGGGTTTGTTTATTACCCAGTATAATAAAAAGAATGTCTCCCTCCAAGGCAAAGGGAGCCCATTGAAAAGATTGGAGTTTCCTGAGCTAGTGGTTGTTTTGGTTTTGGTTTTGGTTGTAGTTCATGTTATGCAGGCATCACTTTGCCTTTTTGCATCATCCTGTGGAAGTTGAGGTTTGGGGAACCACCACAAGAAATGATCTTGTATTGAATAGTACAATGGCAGTGTGTAATGAACTATCTTTTGTCTCTGAGCCCAGAATATCATGTTTGCTCCCAGCAACCATAAAATGTCAGCAGACTACCTTATTAGCTTGCAAGCAGCAAAAAGTCTCAGACCCATCATGGTCTTGATAACATTTAGACTTTTATGTCCAAATTTGTGACAGATACCTTGAGGCTACATATAAAACAAGTTTCCTTGTCTCCTAAATCATTCCTCAATATTAATTTAATTTCATGTTCAATTCATTTAACAATGTGCAATTGTGAGTGTATGCATACATGTTTTTATAGGAAAGGATGAAGAAAAATCAAGTTAGGACTAGTTAAAATATTTTCTATCACATAGAAAATATACTTATGAGGGGGGTGCCTGGATGGCTCAGTTGTTAAGAGCTGCCTTCGGCTCAGGTATTATCCCAGTGTCCTGGGATGGAGGCCCACATCGGGTTCCCTGCTTGGCAGGAAGCCTGCTTCTCCCTCTCCCACTCCCCTGCTTGTGTTCCCTCTCTTGCTGTGTCTCTCTCTGTCAAATAAATAAATAAATAAATAAAAATCTTTAAAAAAAAAAAGAAAGAAAATATACTTATGAGGGAAACTGGATTTTAGACTACATTTGAAGCATCTTAAGGATTTTTTTAACATGATTTTCTTGTAAATGGAAAAATGACTCTTATAAAAATTAAAACATTAAGATGAAAAAGAAGGAAAAATAAGCCATATCAGATAGCATATTATACTCAGATCTATTCACAGAAGTAGCAATTAGTGTTTGACCAAACTTGTTCTTAAATGATTGTTTATATTGAATCAGTCAACTGTCTTCAAAGTAACAGAATAAAAGTTATAAAATAGTACATGGAAAGATTCCATTTGTATAGAAGCATGTGCATGAACCTGGAAGATTGACAATTTTAGTGTAGATTTCCTCCAGGTAGTGATATATCATGTATCTTAATTTGTTTTCTGTGCCTTTCCATGTTTATTGACTAAAAAGAAGAAGTTGATATTATTTCTAAAGTTTTAATTATGAAAAGATAGAATTTTTTAATTCAATTTTTTTCTTTCCAAAATGATTTGTGAGTATAGGCACATCATATACCAATGATGTCATATATCCACATTGTTTTTCTAATGGCTTTTCTTTAAATGTAATCTAAAATATCACACATGCACAAAAATCTTATTTTCTCCATCATTTCAGTAGTTGAAAGATCAAAAACTTTGATACAATGACCTAATGTTTGAGGCATCCTTCCTTTACTTGAGTACATGTTTTAATGATACTTTATAGTTGCTTCAAATATATTCAATTTGTTAATTTAAACCAGAACATGCTACTTTTTTTTTAAATTTATTTATTTATTTGACAGAAAGAGATCACAAGTAGGCAGAGAAGCAGGCAGAGAGGAGGAAGCAGGCTCCCTGCTAAGCAGAGAGCCTGATGTGGGGCTTGATCCCAGGACCCTGAGATCATGACCTGAACCAAAGGCAGAGGCTTAACCCACTGAGCCATCCAGGTGCCCAGAACATGCTACTTTTTAAAAATTATGATATTCAATACTTTGAAATCTCTTTTTACTGATAGTTAATCTCTTCTAAGCAGGCCTTTTCTTTCCCTTTTTCTCTTTAATGTTGCCTTTATAGAAACATGGCAGTTTTTGATAATTAATAATAACGTGAAGATGCTTGAAGAGGGAGATGGTTTATTATATTATTTCTGAAGATCAAGAGTATGACACAGACATTTCTTGAATTTGTTGACATTCACTTGTGAGATTCTTAATGAAAAACTGCTCTCTTTTCTGAGAGCTGAAGCGAGGACTTCTTTCTTTCAGCATTAAAATTGATTTACTAACTCACTATCCTAATGACTGTCATCAACATTTATATAGATTTGTTTTATTAAAGCATATAAGTAAGTAGTCAGTTCTTTTCACAGTAAAGAGGAAAAGAAATTAAAGAATGAAAGAGCTCTGCATTTCTTCCTTCTTATAAAAGGAAACATCCTTCGTGTCGGATGTTTACCCACATCCCAGCCTCTAGCCACTAGACGACAACAACTTCCTCAGTCATGACAACCAAAAATATTTCCAGATATTGCCCAAATTCCTTTGAAGCTAAATCATCCCAGTTAAATACTGATATAATCAGAATTTTCAAGATGTAGTGGGTTATGCCAACTGACAGAACTAGGGACAGGATATACTAGTTAACCAAGTGATACATTTTATTAAAGTCTTAGTCTTGTTCATACTCTTTGATACTGGTAACCTCATCTTGATAAAATTCGTTCCTCAACTGCTCTTACTCATGTAAAGGAAAAAAAAAAAAAAGCTTTGGTAGGTGAATGAGAAAAGGTTATTGTCCAATGAGAATAAAGGAATGGCATTTGGCCCACAAATACATTCTATCCTCATAAAGAGTCTATCCTCATAAAGAGTCAAAGATAGTCAGTTATTAGTTATCTCCTTTCTGAAAACTCTGGAAAACCACCTCAACAAGCCAATACTGGCATCCTCCAGAAAAATAAGGTAAACAAATCGTGGCTTGCTTATGCTTGTTGCTCCTGCACAGTTATTAGTAACAATGCTGTTCACTCTTAAAAGTGTCTCAGTTTAGGACACTAAACTAAAAAATGTAAACCTTTGTCAGCCTTAGTGTTCTACTTTTGAATTAGTAATAGTTATTGGCTTTCTAGTCTTAATTTCCCCACAAAGATGTACTGAAACACGCTGTAGGTTAATAACTAGACAGGCTGTTTTGTCTGGTGTTTAAGAACATCAAAATCTATGCTCGAGTTCTAACTCCATCAATTATTAGCTATTATACTTTGGGTCTTGGTTTCCTCATCTTTAAGATGGGGTTAAGAACAGCAGTTGCTTCCTCATAAGGTAACATACACAAAATACTTAAATGACATTTCTAAAAATTAATATACATAATATCTGCATAAAATACTTAGAACACTTTCTGGCACAATACTATTACAAACCTGTTTCATTGTCTTGACGCTTCTCTTTTCTACTATATACACTGGAGAAAAAAAGGTGTGGGAAGTTATACATATGCTTTTCCTTATAATCTGAAATTGTGCCATCAACATGTTCATATCATTCTTAAGTTTTCTATTTGATATTTTTTTTAAAGATTTTATTTATTTATTTGACAGAGAGAAATCACAAGTAGGCAGAGAGGCAGGCAGAGAGAGAGGAGGAAGCAGGCTCCCTGCTGAGCAGAAAGCCCGATGTGGGGCTCGAACCCAGGACCTGGGATCATGACCTGAGCCGAAGGCAGCGGCTTAACCCACTGAGCCACCCAGGCGCCCCTCTATTTGATATTTTAATAAAATTTTAATCACATTGCACTTGGTTTTTATATGCTCTACTTATGTACTCAATAATTTCATTTATGTTTATATAATTTTCAATATTACATTTAAACTATTATTATGGCTATTGCATTCTATTTATTCTTTCTGGAGAATTATTTTTGACAATTATGTGGGCAGTAGTTGGGAAATGAGTGACAAACTTCTAAGAGCCCTCGGTAATCCCACCTCCTGATATTCACATTTTGTGTAATCTTTCCCCTTGATATTTTTTAGTGACTTGTTTCTAACCTGTAAAACATGACAAAGGTGAAGGGGTGTCACTTCCATAATTAGGCTACTAAAGATTGTGACTTCTATCTTGTTAGCAGACTATATTTCTTTCTTAGCTGATAGGGTTTGATGGAGCAACCTGACATGTTGGAAAGGCCTCTGTGGCAAAGAGACTTGAGCCCAGTAACCCATGAAAAAGTGAATAAAACCAACAACCCCATGAACTTGGAAACAGATCCTTTCCTAGTTAAGTTGTAAAATGACTAAAGACAGAAGATTTCTTGATTATAGTGTGTAAGTCTCTGAAGAAGCAGGTCCACATTCTTGTTCAACATAAACTGTAAGAGAATAAATACATAATGCTTAAAGCCAAGTTTTTTTGATAATAATGTGCTACAAGAAAGAGAATTCATTCGAAGAAAAGGGAACATGGTACATATGCTCATGAGCTCTTCTTACCTAAAAGTACCTTTAATTAAAAATAAACTTGTTGCCTCTCCTCTATATTTCTTTATCTTATTGACATTATCAAAACCTTGGTCTTTCATGTAAATGCCCGTATAAAACTTTTTAAGAAATTTTACTATGAAAGTGAACAGAAAATGGAAAGTGGGAATGAAGGGGGCATGCTCTTTTTTTTCTTTTGTTTTCTTTCGTTTTGCTTCAAGACAGGGGATCCCCCCCAAAAAAAAGAAAAAAAAAAAGACAGGGGATCCCAGGGTTAAGTGAGTAATCCAGGGAGAGGTGACAGAGGCAATGGAGGAGGTAGGGAGAGATGCAGAAGAGAAGTTCTTGAGGAAGCAACCTGGGATGGGATCCAGAGGAGCAGAGATGGAAGGATCCACTTTGACTGGAGGGACAATATTTTATCCCTTATGTCTCAGAGGGCAGTAAAGAGGGGTAAATATTCACAAATATTGGTAACTTTGTTGGTTATCAGAAAAGAGAATTCATGAATCAGAGTATGTAATCTGTGCACTACCAATATAAAATGATTCAAGTGTAATAAACTGATAAACTATATAGAGATAATTAAACTATTTCTCATAAAATAGTAAATATTGTCAATTCCTCTGGTTTACTTGGGGAGAACACAGATATATTACTCATAGGTGCCATCTTCTATGTTCTACTTTGTAAAAATTTTTAACATGTGAGGAAATAGAAGAAAACATGTACTTTTATCTGCCATCAGAAATAATTAAGTACTGAAACTGAATCAGTAGTGATTCTGCAGCCAAAGAGTGAGCTAAAATTGAACCTGTACCTTTGAAGAGCCACTCATGTTTTAACTTAGCCTCAAACACAACTATTTATTCATACTACTATCAATTTGTGTTAGCCAGTTATAAAAAATCAGCTTTATTCTTGCCTTTGATCCCTGAGGGCACTGAAAAATACTTTCTTAGACATGAACTCAAGAGGATTTTATTCTAGTCTAATTCTCCAGGGCTGCTGGCTTCATGCCCAGATACCTCAGAATGCAGGTCAGCTGGTGAAATGGTCATGTTCTCATTTCTACAAGGAGCAAATGATGCCCTTTTGCTGTGTATAGACTTCTAGGGCATGTTAAATTCCATCCTAGGTAAAAAGAGACAAATGGAAACAGAAAGGTTCATGGCAAAAGTGCATAATATACTGAAGAAGTTCCCCTGTGCCAGAGGACTTGCCATTGCCACCCGTAAGAACAATGTGATCAGGGAGCATTGAAATGAGGACAACGCACTGACTGGTTCACAATTATTTAATGTCAATTTAAAGAACTGTCCTTTATTGTGATGATTACTGCAATATACTTTTTGTGCTAAAATACATTTTATATATGTTTTTGTAAACAGTTTGGACAAAGTAATTTTGTTCACACCATTTTTGAAAAAAATAAAGTTGTCAACCTTATCATGAAATCCAAATATTTGGAAAATGTTAACCTTGGCTAATTGGATGGTCAGTTTTTATTTTATACCAGAGTGGTAAAAGTCAGATTGTGTTCATATTTTAACTCTAGGAATGACATTCTGACTTGGGCAGATTACTTAGTTAGTCTATTCCTTAATTTCCTCAAATAGAAAATAGATTAACAAAAGGAATTTAGCTCAGAAGTGAGCAATTAGTTCATTCATATACGTACAATGCTTGGGAAAGGAAGTTTGCTCAGGGTAGTCTATTATCATCTCTAAACATTGAAACTCTATTGGTACAATTGTAATAAATGTTAATTTATTAATGTTAGCTAGTTTAATGTAACAGCAGTGAAACTTTGGAAAATCTCTCTCTCTCTCTCTCTCTCTCTCTCTCTCTCTCTTTATAATTAAGCACGTATTTGTTGAGCAACTATTGTGTTCTGGATACTATCTTACAATTTAGAAATACAAAATTAAAAAATTAAACCAGACAGGACCCTCAGAGAGTCTATAAGCTAAGATTATTTCTTAATTTGAAATAAGAAATTTCATTTCTGTTCAAGCAGAAATTATTTTAAAGTGATGACCCGTGCTTGGTATTAAGCAGCATTGTGAGGTAGAAGTTGGGGGAGGTGAACAGTTAAAGGCAGGAAGGTGCAAAGAAGATGGCCAGTGACAAGGGGGACTGGAAAGAATCCAAAAAGAGAGAAAAATAGATAAATTCAAAGTGACTGATTATGTAAATTTGTTAATTTCTGTTTTTGCAATCATTTAGCCCAGAAATCTGTCCTATTAAAAAGTAGTCTTTCTGTAATTTTCTTCTAACATAGAGTGAACAACATTGTTTACTTAGTAATCACATAGTGCCTCAACTTCAAGAATTTTTTAGAGGGTGACCTGTGGGGTTGGTAAACGCTTTGATTTGGATTTGAAAGAAATATAATCGTAAACTGATTTTGACCTGCATAATCACAATCAACAAAAGCTTCAACCAGTTAATGCAAATATTTTCTGTTTATAAAAGGTAAAGGGAGTAATACAGTCTGTTCACTAATCACTTGAAATGTCTCCATTATCCACCTCCCACACCATACAGTTTATTTTCCATTCCAGTTGATACCAAAGCTCCCATACAAGATATACATCTTTTTTTTTTTTTTAAGATTTTATTTATTTGACAGACAGATCACAAGTAGGCAGAGAGGCAGGCAGAGGGGCGGGGGGAGGGGGGAAGCAGACTCCCTGCCGACCAGAGAGCCTGATGCAGGGCTTGATCCCAGGACCCTGGGATCATGACCTGAGCTGAAGGCAGAGGCTTTAACCCACTGAGCCACCCAGGCGCCCCAAGATATACATCTTCTTAACTGGATATTTATTTACAATTCTCTTTGTATTGTTTCCTATCATTTTCCTTGGCTCACTTTGGTAGATTGGAAATTGGAAACCAGTATAACATAATCTATAAAATTCAGGAAAAATGGAAGATCTATATTTCTTCTCTTTCTTCTTTCTTTCTTCCTTCCTTCCTTCCTTCCTTCCTTCCTTCCCTTCTTTCTCTCCTTCCTTCCTTCCTTCCCTTCTTTCTCTCCTTCCTTCCTTCCTTCCTTCCTCCCTCCCTCCCTTCCTTCCTCTCTCCCTCCTTTCTTTCTTCCTGTCTTTCTGTCTTTATTTCTGTTAGTCAATTCCCATAAAAAACATGCCCACAGTTGGCATGAAAAACTGGTTGAACAAGTAGCTCATACCTTACATGGCAAGAAATTCACCAGAATCCACATGCACCACAGAAGATGAAGACCACATAACAATTTTGTCCTACACTGACATTGTTGATATTGTTGAATGAGGAATAACTTCTTTCAGTTATTGTTCTATGAATAAGTTTGGACACTTAATTGAAGCACTGATATATATATTTTTTAATGCCTACTGAATGACGGTGGAGCCAAAGGTCTAATTAGCAATTTTAGTATGTTGCTCTGAAGTTACATTAAGTAGACATAGGTACGCATCTCAGGGATAGAAGGTGAGGGGGAACAACCTCTAATATAAAAAGTCTAACTCAAACTTTAGCTTGTATTTTTTATAGTAAAAAAGATAGAGACAGATGCCTTAGTCAAAATTAATTTCCTACAGCATTTCATGCCTACCATGTGAGACAATGATACAACTGGTGGTCGCACTATGTCTGAAGTCTTTGTCAGAGAAGGATCCAGATGGAGAAAGAATACACTCTCAAGAAGTCCTCCTCTATGACTGAAGTGATGCAGTTATCACTCTGTCTGATCTTGAAGAGTCTATTTAGCCAAAGGTTCTTTCTCTGGTTTTATAGGTCTAATTAACTGAAGATTTTTGACCTGATGGAAAAGATCCTTGGTTGTGGTTGAAAACATGAGCTATCAGAGAGAGAGAATTGTCCATGGCTACATGGATGACCACCAAATCAAGAGGTTTTGTGCATGTGTGTGTGTAAAAAATAAATCAACTAGACAAATATCTATGTCTATATTTCATTTAGTACTAGAAGTGTTTAAGTTCCTCCTCTCAAAGTTTTTTTTTTTAATTGGCATCTTGAGAAATACATTTAAAAATTCATGTTTATTAGTATAAAGATATTTTTCATATTTGATGCTTGTTTGCATGTAATAGCTGTTTGGATTGGCACTATTTCAATTCTGTTATGATTTCAAGTAAAATGTAAGCTCCAGGAGATTTTCTTTTCTATTTTCTAAGGCTGTATGTATCTTAAGTCATGCAAATTTAGAAACAAATTAGTTTGTTGTTTGCAGACACTGGTAAAAAAAACTAACCAACATGTGTTCTAGGTAATCCCATCCCCTTCCCAAGAGGACTAAAACAAATTGCGTATCAATTTGTCTTTGCACTCAATAAGAATAGGTGTCAATAAGTGTAACTTGGAATCACAACCATGAATTCTTTAAACTTTGGGATCAATTTTTGCAGAGTATAAAAACTTTTCACACAGTGCTATATACTCCACCTAGCAGAAAGTATTACCCTTAGATACAACCTAATTATTCATCCGCAGAAAGAGATGCAATCCCAGGGCTGGACTATTATTTCAGATCCAATTTCAAGTTATCTCTTGAATATCTTTGTTGTCATAGAAAAATATTTTGGCAAATTCACATTGATCCAATGCTCAAAGATGTCTTTCAGAATCTCCTTCAGTGAAAAAGGAATATAAAAACCCCATGAAGTTGCATCACACTATTCTCTAGCTGATACAGTTTTAGATGTTTGTAAATGTTATTGCTCACAGACAAGCTTCAATATGATTTAATGCAACAATGCACAACTGCCACTTTTTCATAAAACATGTTTAAACTTTTGATACCAACATAGGATCTATCTTTTAAAATGCTTATGGGTAGAGAAAAAAAAAAAAGTTCTTCAAGTCAATTTCTTTTTTTCCAACCTCCTATTTGATCTTTGTGTCACTCGTTTCTCACTATCTTCATGCAAATTCACTCTTCAATACAACTGAGAGCTATTTTGTGTAAAAACAGATCTGCTTTTTGTAAACAACACAAACTGTGTTCCATCACCACAGGTGTTTATCCAATGCCTGCTATGTATCAAGCACTGTGATAGGCACACATAGATAAGTATCAGTAAAGTATAAAAGCCCACAAAGTCTTGAGTGTTTTCTATTGCCAATTCATTCTTCAATACGACATATGTAACTCCAATTCCATATCCATCAAACTTCTGCAACTTGATTTCTCTTTATTCCACTTCATGCACTCAATCCTCCATTCACACTTCTCTTAATCCCAATATTCCATGCCCCTTTAGTCATCTGTGGTGTTGTCCATGACATATTCCTCTCCCACAACCTGGAATAATACCCCTTCTCAACCTGTCAAGCACCTACATACTTCAAGACCATGGTCAAAGTTACTTCCTAGTCAATAAAATATTTCCTAATAAGAGCCATTCACTCCCTCTTCTGAGTTTTCAAAGTGCTTTGTTCTTCCCTCATTCAGGTTAGTGTTAAAATCATACCATGCAGTTTCACAGAAAATGAGAGATGAAAATTAAAAAGAGAATTTAAAAGCTGAATGTTATAAAAGAATAATGTGAAATAAATCTATTGTTGTTCATTAAATAAATATGTTAGCAGAAAGCAATGTAACTATTTTCTCAGCAAAGTCAATGGGGGGGGTGGGGGAGGGAGGATAAAGATAATAGTTTACTTTAAAATAATACTGAAAAATTCATGTACTAAAATGTAAAAGTGAGAATAAAAACTGCTTTGTACATACAAAATACATGAATATGTATTTTTTTCAAATAGCTATTTTTCCAGGACACCAAAATTCCTACTACTCAGGGAAACTACTATTAGCATATCAAAGAGGTATATAGATTTGTTTTTTCAGTCTACACTAGAGCATTTTGAAAATGAAGTCACTCTTGTAGCCAGAATCATAAGAAAGAAATCCACTAAAATAAGTAAGGAGAAATTCAGAAAGCAGGTAAATTCAAGGACGCACATGTTGAAATAAACATCTAGTGAGGGTTAATGCAAACAGACCCTTAAGATATGTGATTATATTAAAACCTCTCCCTAATGTGCATAAAGGAAAATGAAAGCTTATTAAAGAATTCATAAGAGCTGCAGTACGGGAAGGAGTGTGATATTCAGTTTTATGTGTCAGCTTGACTGGGATATAGCTCCCAGTGATTCAATCAAATACTAATCTAGATGTTGCTGTGAAGGCATTTCGTATATGACTAAAGTCCAGAGTTGACTTTAAGTAAAGGGATCATTTTAGTTAATTTGTGTGGGCCTGGTTTAATCAGTTGAAAGATGCTATGAACAGAACTAAGACTTCCTCTACAAGAAGAAATTCTGCCTATGGATAGCAGCTTTGACTCATGCCCCAGAGTTCCAGTCTACCCCTCTTGAAAAGGTGCCTTAGAGAGTTCAGACTTGCATTGTTACCCCTCAAAATTATGTTAAGTCAATTCCTTGCAATAAATCTCTAAATATATTTCTCCAACTAGTTATGTTTCCCTCACTAAACACTATTACATGAAGTTTAATGTCTTCATATGTCACATTTACAATCCTTTTCAGTCAATATATAGTCACTTAGCAAGCAGGTTTTTTCAAAGTTAATAGCAAGTAATTGAATTCAGTTAGTCTCTACTTAGCATTTGACTGATTGGTCTATTCAGTCAGAATGGTTTTGCCTCCTGGATGAGCCATTTACCATGACTAAATCTAAACTTCTGTTCTTGCCTTCAGACATATTCCTTTTCTCTAATCTTTGATGTGGCACACTGAAGTTCATCTCAGAAATCTGAGAATCATCTTGAACACATTTCCCTTTCTCATCTCCCACATCAAGTCCATCACTGTTTATAAAAGCAATTCCAGGAACCTACATACAAAGGATTTAGGAAGGCTGTGAACACTATGATCTGGAAGCTGAGAAACTAGGGCACATAGCAATTTACATAGAATTGACAGAAGGTCAATGGTTCCACTCTCAAATACAGCACATTGACCCACTTCCCTTTCTGCACAGTACTATCCTACTGAATGGATAGTGGCCTTCTAACTGCACTTCCTGCTTCCACCTCTCTATTTGATGAGTATTTATTGAGCACTAACATGAGAAGAACATTTTTTGGCACTAGAGTTTGATTAAAAAAAAAAATTCTGCCACCTTGGAGCTTACATTCTTCTGGAAAGACAGACATATACAATGAACATAATAATCTAGGAAATTACCTATTAGAAAGTAATGAGTGCTATAAAAAGTTAAGTAATGTAAGAGAAATAGGAGTTCTGGGAGTAGGTGAGAAGTTCTACCTTTGAAAGACTCATTAAGGTAGGGCTCAAGGAGCAAAAATGACATAGAGGAAAGGCCCTAAGTCAAGAGGGTGAAAGATGATTTGTTATTGTAGGTGTGATTAGGAAAAGCAAGGAATCCAGGTGGCTGAGAGAGAGTGAATAAAGGTGAGAGGGAAGGATATCAGAGAGCTCATTGAAATGAGGAGCAGATTATGCAAGACTCTTGAAGGCCACTAAAGTTTACTCTGTATAATAAAAGGCATTAAATAGCTTTGAACAGAGGTTGTCATCATCTGAATTATGCAATTTAAAGGATTCTGACTACTGCTGTGTTGAGAAGGGAGAGGAGAGGAGTAGGTGTGATGCAAGAAAGTCAGTAAAGAAGTTATTACAAAAATTTAAGTAGATGGCATTGTGAAGAAACATGGTCAGATTACATTCAAAGTCTTCCTATTCTGTTTAGAATATAACTCCAATTCTTTAAACGTGGGTGACCAGGTCTTTTAGAATCTGGTCTTTGCTTATGTTTTCCCCAACACATCCCTCCTAATCTCTTCTCTCTGTACCCACACTCTATTTTCTATCCACACTCAACTATTTGCTTTGCATCTGGGGTCTGTCCATGTTCCTTCCTCAAAGGAATAACCTTGCTGATGCCCCAACTTATCACACCTGCTCATTCTTTTTTTTTTTTTTTTAAGATTTTTATTTATTTATTTACCTGACAGAGATCACAAATAGGCAGAGAGGCAGGCAGAGAGAGAGAGAGGAGGAAGCAGGCTCCCTGCTGAGCAGAGAGCCCGATGTGGGGCTCAATCCCAGGACCCTGGGATCATGACCTGAGCCGAAGGCAGAGGCTTTAACCCACTGAGCCACCCAGGCACCCCTCACCTGCTCATTCTTATTTGGTCTTTGGGATTCACCTTAGCTATCACCTCTTCTGAGAAATACTTTCTGATCCTCCCATGGCATAATAATGTCTCCTTTGTGTCTTCCCTTAGCAATGTGTGCTTACCATTACCATAATACTCTTTTTATGAATTGTTACTCTTTTATTTATATTCCATCCTCCACTTGAGCCCAAGTTACTTGAAAATCTAGTATGGAGACATTACCAAATGTTGACTTAATGCATAATTGATGAATTCTAAATCCACACTAGATCTCTGGATTTGGGAAAGACCCTAGTCTTAAAGATCTGAAAGGACTCTAATCACACCATGCTCTCTTCCATCTAATACTAGCTACGTTAATCTTTTGATTATTCTAACAAGCCAAATTCTTTTTCTCCTGAGAGTCTTCACATACTTTATTCCTTTTGCTAAGAGTACTCTTCTCTTCAATCTTCCCCTGAAAACTTCCTCATGCTTCAGGTAATATCTTTGGTCTCACTTATGTAGTAGTGTCTTTCTAGACTCTCCAATCTGAATTTAAGCACTTCGCTTAATGCTCTCTGAAAGATCTGAATTACCATTTACTCTCTTTAGCAAAACTCATATTAGTATGGCTATGCTCATGATTGTTGCTTAATATTTCTCTTCCATTAGTCAATAACCTCAATGAGGTTCGTGTCAGATCTGTTTTTTTTTTCTTTCTTTCTGCTTTTGCGTATCTATTTTTAACTTTTTAAGTGAAGAATACTATTCATAAAGAACAGCATATATATCATTAGTGTGGAGCTGGATGCATTCCAACACAAAAAACACCTCTGTTAAAAACTCCGAGGTAAAAGAACAGCTTATTCTTAACACTTAGGAAATTCCCTTCATTCTCTAATCTTGTCTTCAGAAACTCCCCACGAGGTGTAACTACTATTCTGAGTTTAACAGCATAGGCTCCCTTTGCTATAGACAGACAGACAAATAGACAGACATAGATCTAGAACCTTGAGTATCTGCTAATGTTTTTATCATTATGTTTATATGAGCCATTCATACTGTTACATGCAACTTAAGTTGTTCATTTTCATCACTGCATGACATTTCATTATATAAATATACCATCATTTATTTATTCATTCTAATGATGGTATATATTTAAATTATTTCCAGGTTTTGGCTATTATCAATGTTGTTGCTATGAACTTTCTTGCACATATCTTTAGGTGAATATATATATGTACATATATATATATTCATATGCATACATATATATATATATATGTGTATTTCCTTGTGGCATATATCAAGAAATGGAAATACTAGGTTAAAAATACATATATTCAGCTATAGTCAATATTGCCAAACAGGTTTTAATTTTATCTTATTTTAAAGACTGTATTTATTTATGTGAGAGAGAAAGCAAGAGAAGCAGACTTCCCGGTGAGTGCGGAGCCCCAGGAACAGGGCTCTATCACAGGAGCATGACCCAAGCAGAAGGTAGATGCTTAACCGACTGAGCCACATAAGAACCCCTGCCAAGCAAGTTTTAAAAGTAATTGTATAAGGAGTACCTCGCTGGTTCAGTTGGTAGAGCTGTGACTCTTGATTTTAGGCTCATGAGTTCAAGCCCCATGTTGGGTATAGAGCCTACTTAAAATTTAAAAAATAAATAAACAAAAGTGATTGCACCAATTTGCATTCTCACTGAAGAGTTTCAGTTGCTTCAACTTCTTAAAAGTTCCTTGCAAATAACAGAGATTTTCAGTCTTTCACTGCAGACATTTTGGTGGGTAAGTAGCAGAATCTCACTGTCCTCTTAATTTGAATTTCCTGATGATTAGCATGGTTAAAGACCTTTCTGTATGTTTGTAGACATTTGTATATCTTTTAAATAAATATATATTCACATGTGTTGCCTATTTTCAATTGGGTTATATGTCCTTTTTTACTGATTATAGTCTTGTCAGATATATGTATTGAGACTATTTTTGTTTAGCCCTTGTGGATTCCTTTCTACCCTATAATGATGTTTTTCTGATTTCCAGATGTTCTCAATCTTAATATAGTTCAATATGTCACTCTCTATATATATAGTTAGGGTTTGAAGCTGTGTGTGTCTTCTTTAAGAAAGCTTTGTCTATTCCAAGGTCACAAAGATATTCTTCAATCTTTTCTTGAGGAAACTTTATTCATTTGTCTTTAATATTTAGACCCCAAATCTATTTGAAATCGATTTTTGAGTATTTTTTTAAGATAGGTGTTGTCTTTTTTATTCACAGATATATTTTCAGTATCTAGCAATCAATACTGAGTAAGTAATTTTTGAATGACTGACAGAATAAATGAATGAATGAACACATAGTTTTGGGTACTTCTAAAAAAGTAAGATATATAGGATAACGTGTATATAGCAGTATTATAAGTCAGCTATTCAAAATTCCATTTCCAACCTCATTATCCCTTTTTTGATATAAATGTTAAATCTTGACATCTTAGCTTCCATTACTGTCAGAGATACACAGAGATAGATAGAGATAGACACGTGGCACGTTTCAAGCCAATAAGACACATTGAAGAAGTCAATTAGGTGATGTCCCTTTCTTTTTCTCCTGCCACTGGCCAGTAAAAGGCAAATAGTATGGTGTCTAAAGGTACAGTAGCCATATTGCAAACCTGAGGCTACAAGAATGAGCATGAAAAAACAAAAAGAAAAATATTTAAGAAAAATATCTAAGCAAAAGCATAATAAGAGCCCTGGTTCTCAATAGTATTACTGTTCAGTGATATACCAGTGATACCACTGAACTTTTGTTATGTATTACAAATAACCTCCATTTTTGTTGTTTGGTGACACATATGTAGCTTTAATTTTCTTTTGTTTGCAACACAATGCATTCATAAATGGAGAAATCTAAGGTATCGATCTACATTTATGGTTTGAGAATGCCATATGTTTTTTTTTTTAAGACTTTATTTATTTATTTATTTATTTATTTATTTGACAGAGAGAGAGAGAGAGAGATCACAAGTAGGCAGAGAAGCTGGCAGAGAGAGCGGGGGAAGCAGGCTCCCGGCGAGCAGAGAGCCCGATGTGGGGCTTGATCCCAGGACCCCAGGATCATGACCTGAGCCGAAGGCAGAGGCTTTAACCCACTGAGCCACCCAGGTGCCCCAATGCCATATGTTTTGAAGGCACGTTCTCATCCATTATAAATGAAACTGAAGAAATGTCTTTCTTCTTAGATGATATTGTGCTCACATATGTCATCAAAAAGTCCTAGCCTAAACTCTAAACCCTGACTGTAGTCTACTAGCTATTTTTCTCTCGAGAAATAGTAACATCCACTGGTCTTCTATTTTCTCTTTATTAGAAAATAAAACAAAGCAGAAAAAAATCTCATTTTAAGAGTAATTTTAGAGAAAGGTTTATGATAAATGTAGGAAAGGCACTTGACACAAGGTAGGTGTTCAATATGTCTTATTTATATTTATAGTACTTACTTGAGAGAAGCATCAGGTAAGCAATAAACAAGCAAACAAAACTCCAGGCAATTTTTTTCCAATAAAGATGTGCACTAGAAATACATTTTATCCAAATAGCAGCTCTCTTGGAAGACATATTTGGCATGCATATAACCTATATGACGTTCATTTAAAACACCTTTCACTTTGTAGAAAAAAGGCAGGGATGTTTTCTGATATTTACAATATTAAATTTTACTTAAAATTATAAATTTTTATTATTAGTTTCTGGTAACAATTTAAATTATCATAGCCTAAAATACTTTAAGAAGTTTCCAAGATACGGGAATTATCACACAGTTGCATTAGTACCGGGAAAGGAGCACTAATTATCTGATTGGAAGACATTTTATTTGGCCAAATCTTGAAACTTACAACAAATACTTTTTTTTTTTTTTTTAAGATTTTACTTATTTACTTGAGAGAGAGAGAGAGACCATGAAGCTGGAGGCAGAGAGAGAGGCAGGTGCAGACTCCCTGCTGAGAAGGAAACCTTATGAGGGGCTTAATCCCAGGACCCTGGGACCATGACCTGAGCCAAAGGTAGATGGTTAACTGACTGAGCCACCAAGGTACCCCACAACAAATGTTTCTTTGGAATACTCATATTTTTTCTCAAGAAGGCAACAAGCATAATTTTGATACTTGTAATCTCATATCTATAATTGTGTATGTGCTGATGCATTAATAAAAGCAAATTTATCTTTTTTTCACAATAGAAAATTGAATCGGATCTTAAATTAGTTTATACAAATAGGATACTGCATTGGTTCAAATATTTGATTTATTTTTCAAGCAAGACAGACAAGTTGAGCAACAAAGAAAAGTGATTTTTTTTTTTAGAAGACTGAAATGCACTTGAAATTGATAAAGCACCAATTTTAGTGGCATACAAAGCATTAAGAAGATTAAGGGAAAAAAGCAAAGAAACCAGTAAACCTTTAACCGACCTTTTAAAAATTTCATTAGGCTTAGGAAATGTTCCTGAGGAGAGAAAAATAACAGATCTTTCTGCTTTTTGTTGTTGTTGTTCAGAAATAAATCAAGAAATTATATCCTAATCAATTGAAGATGTGCATTTCAGAAAATCACTGGGCTGTAAGGGAGCAAATACTGGCAAAGCTTATTAGTATGCAATCCAGTTACTTCAATACTAAGAAGAGAAAGTCATGCCAAATTTTTGTAGTTCTTGGAAAATTATTATAGCAATCATATGCAAGGGAATTCAGAAGCTGTTTCAAAGTGTCATCATTAGTTTCTTACAGAAAATTCTGTCCGCAGTTTTTAAAACTGAAAATAAAATACAGCCAAAAGCTCAAAATAGCCTATCAAATGGTATAATACATTTGTTTAATTCTCTTTGCAAAAAGCAATCTCAGGTATCTATAGGAAGAACAAAGGAATAATAAGAACACCTTACATCTAGCAATCACTACTGTTAAGGCACATTCACACGTGTTACCTCATTTGAATCACTTAGTGAAATAAATGGGGAATTAACAGGCTCCACTATACATATGGAAGGAAATACAATATACCCAGGGTTTATGATTTTGGACTAGAATTAATCTCTCCTCACTATTTGCACAGTATCACCCACGCTGCATTAAATTATAGAAATAAATTACAACAGGGCTGAGTCAGTCTTAAAAATCTGTGTACTATAATTCATGTAAACAGAAAAATCCAGAGACAATGGATGGAGAATAAGGAAAAAATTCAAGTCCTGAAGGCATTAGTAGTTGCTATAACTTGTTTTGTCATTGTACTGAGTACTTCTGAATTTTACAGTTGTGTCACCAAGTCCTAATCAATCTGTAAATAAAAATTACAAATTTGGAATAGATATATATGTATCCTAACAGTTATACAATTGTAACTAGTCAGTGGAAGGATAAAATGGGTAACTACTATAAAACATGGAGCAAGATATAATTTCTATAAAAATCTGAACATAAGGCCAGCATATGGACACACAGACACACACAATGATAGCCTAAGTATATGCCCTGGGACATATACGAAAAATCCAGAGACAGTGGAGATAAAGGACTTTGCTTCTGAAGATGTAAAAGAATGTAAACAAGGCAATGAACAAAGCTCTATTCCAGGAGGGTCACCATACTAGGGAGTAAGCATGTGAGAACAAATCCTGGTATAAACAGCAGGTACAGATGATATGTTCAGAAGTAAGTTAACACTTGTGTTACATAAATCACTTAAAATCCAAATCTTTCTGCCCTTTTCACTTTCTTGACATTCTTCCCCAGCTTCCTTCTTTGACTAATGATAAAAGAAACATCAGTTATCCCAGGGTCTCCCTTTCCCTAGGGTCTCATGGACACAAATCAAGAGACTTCTGTAGAGCACTGCATCACGTTTAGGCATGGGAGTTCCCAAAAAGTCTGTAATCTCCCTGCACAGTAAAGAGGATCACTAGGTAATAAAAATTACCCATCATGAAGCATACAAAGACATGGAAATATTAAAAAAGAGAGAGAACACCTAAAGGAAAGTGAAAAGTTCTTAATTATGTCAAAAATGAGTTCAATAAGAGATAACAGGGAGAATGGGGGCATAGTAAAGTTAATGCTTGAGCATGTCCCAAAGTTCAGGAAAGGTCAATTTCAAATAGAGAAGCTAAATAGTTCTCAAGAAGGATAAATCAAAAGACGCTGGTATAAATACACCATAGTGAATATGTTCAATGCCAAAAACCAGGAGAGGATGATTAGAGTAGTTAGAAAGAAAAGATAAAGGTGTTTTTTTTTTTTTTTAAAGAAAAAACGGGGTGCCTGGGTGGCTTAGTCGGTTAAGGGTCCAGATCTGGATTTCAGCTCAGGGCATGATCTCAGGGTTATGTGACTGAACCCTACGATGGGCTCCACACTTAGAGGGGAGCCTGCTTCAGATTCACTCTCCCTGTGCTCTGCTCCTCCCCAACTCACGCTTGCACACCCTCTCTCTCAATCCCTCAAAATAAATAAATAAATCTTTTTAAAAATTCGAAAAAATAGGGTTGCCTGGGTGGCTCTGTCTCTTAAATGGCTGCCTTTGGCTCAGGTCATGATCCCAGAGTCCTGGGATTGAGCCCTACCTCTGGTTCCCTGGTCAGCAATGTTAGGGCCAATTTAATGTTAAAACCTATTTAACTATCAGGGCCTGCTTAGCCAGAGAGACTCCATATGGCCTAGGTAGCCATATTGTTGTTTACATCCACGGACTTCATTCTGGGAATAAATGCCCCAGTAGTTCCTGGTATGGTTCCGGGTATCGATTCTGGGAGTAAACGCCTTAACAACAGAAGCCACGTACCTTGGGTCTGCAGTTATGCCCTATAAAACCAGCCTGTGAGATCGGGAGGGAGTCACTCTCTTCGGAGGCGGCCCTGACCGGTCAGTCTGACTTCTAATGCTTGGCATAGAATAAAGCTTCACATAATTTTCACTTTGTCTCAGTCTCATTTCCCTGGCTGGTCAGTGTAACTTCTAATGCTTGGCATAGAATAAGGCTTTGCATAACTTTCACTTTGTCTCAGTCTCGTTCCTTTGATAACAGACCCCTACAAGCAAGAACCTGCTTCTCCCTCTCCCTCTACCTGCCCCCACTTGTGCTCCCTCTTTCTCCTGCTCATTCTCTCTCAAGTAAATGAATACAATCTTTAAAAAAAGAAAACCAATAACAGTGACTCGTTAATAGCAACAATGGAAGCCAAAAGCCAACACAATCATGTCTTCAAATACATATTTCTGTATAGTCGAAGAAAGCATCTCAAGAATGAAGATAAAAATGAAGATACTAACTGACTTTCTCTAAAAAACTTCTAAGGAATAGAAATCAGGAAGCAGTAAGACTATGCCAGATGGTTATCCAAAAAGGCAAGAAACATATCAAAAATACTTGGGTAAATACAAACAAACATCAAATTCAGAAAACAAACAACATATCTAATTTTTAAAGTGAAAGAAAAATATGAAGGATACTATATAACAGCTGCACATAAGTTGGAAGGGGAAGTCACTGAAATTGAAGCATTCTAAGATTCTTGCATTTTTCATGAGGTGGATAAAGACATTTGATTAACTTTAGTCTTTGAAAGTTAAATAAGCATAAAACTACTAAATGAATAAAAAGAGTCCATATAACTTCTAATCTGTTTGGGGAAAACATGGAATGAGGTAAAAAACGAAACTCCATTCAAGTAAGTCAAGAAAATTTTTTAAATGTATAGAAATAATTTAATAAACAGAAGCATAAAAATAAATGAAAGAAATGAAATCAAATGTGCATATATATATGTGTGTGTGTGTGTGTATATATATATGTATATATGTATATATATATATATATAATAAGTGCAGATTAAATCACTCAAAAGATAAAACTTGTCATACTGAACTTGTTTACATAAAACATTTATAAAATATAAGATCAGAAATGGTAGACAGCAAAGAAAGGTCTGGCAAGAAAATACCACCCGGGGGGCCTGGGTGGCTCAGTCAGTTAAGCATCTGCCTTTGGCTCAGGTGATGATTCCGGAGTCCTGGGGTTGAGCCCCACATCGGGCCCCCTGCTCAGCAGGAGGCCTTCTTCTCCCTCTCCCCTCCCAATGCATGCCACTCTGCCTGCTTATTCCCTCTCTCTCTCTGTCAAATAAATAAAATCTTAAAAGAAAGAAAGAGACAAAGAAAATACCAACCAAAAGAAACATGTAACTATCTTACGGCATAGAACAAAATAAGGCATTATCAGACACATGCACATGCCC